>NC_089873.1:134750000-134860000 GCF_040182565.1 Anser cygnoides
TCATAACTATAGAGTGGCAAAAACTCTGGTGTTCTTTGCTGCGCTGTATACTTCAATATTTAAAGAAAATTGTACCTTAGCTTGTAGTTTCAAAATTTTCTCATGTCATATAAAGAGAGACTGAAAGACCTGGTGTTGTTCAGCTTGGCCAGGAGGAGGCTTGGAATCATTCCTGCCTTTAACTGCCTAGTTAGTACTTAGACTAAAGACAGAAGAAAACAATTTGTGGAGGGGCATAGCAAAAGACAACAGGCAAATGTTTCAGCAAAGAAAATTCCAGGGGAACACATGGAAAAGAGTCCTCACACTGATAGTAGTCAAACACTGTTCAGAAAGTCTATGGAATCTTCATCCTTGGAGATATTCGGCATCTGACTGGACACATCCCGGGCAATCTAATGTAAATTTAAAGATGACTACCATTAGAGCAGGAGATTTGACTACCCTTCAGTGGTCATCTAAATTATCTATACTTAAAATCTAATCTTAAAATCTAAGATCTAAATTATTGCTTGATCTGAAGATTTGTAAGCAGTCTGCATGGCATATGGGAACAATCAATTGTCTAAAATTCAAGTTCTCCCTTGATCACTCTTTCTCTGAACTGGAGAATATTTCATTTCTTTCTTTACATGAGGGCTGGAAAATAATCTGCCTGAGGCTCAGTAATACATCATTCATCCTGGCTGAAAAAAACAGCAAACTAATTTTAAGTACTACCAGCTCTGTGAACATACACAGTCATTGAGAAAGAGGTTCTTCTTATCATTTTTAGGTAGTTACAGTACAGAGATTCACATCTGAGCTACTTATTAATATTCTTTTAAGTAAATAGAAAGAAAAAGGGTTCTAATGAGCAGTTCATCTGGTCTACTTCAGATATGTCAGCAGAATGATGCCTTGAAATGGGCTATTTTTTCTGCCATTGGCTAAAAATATAATACAGGCAGCTAGCTCAACATTAAAAGTGTACTCTCTAGATACTCAAATGAAGTTAATCTCAACCTAGTTATCTTGTGAAAGGTGTTCATATCTTTTTCCTTTGTTATTTTCTAAGGTAGACTCATCACCAGTGTAGTGGGTTTACATGGCAAGGTTTTGGTAGCGGGGGGCCATAGGGGTGGCTTCTGTGAGAAGAATCCAAAAGCTGCCCCATGTTAGATAAGGGGCCTGCTGCTGTCCAGAGCCAAGCCGATAAGCGATGTTGTTTGCACCTCTGTGAGAGCAGATTTAAGAAAGCGAAAAAAAATAATGCGGCTCAACAGTAGCTAGGAGAGTGAGGAGTGAGAAACAGCCCTGTAGACACCAAGGTCAGTGAAGAAGGAGGGGGAGGAGTGCTCCAGTCGTCAGAGCAGAAGTTTCCCTGTGGCATGTGGAGAGGCCCCTAGTGGAGCAAGCTGTCCTCCTGCAGCCCATGGGTCCCACATGGAGCAGATCTCCATGCTGCAGCCCATGGAGAAGCCCCCGGTGGAGCAGGTGGATGTGGCCTGGAGGAGGCTGCGGCCCATGGAGAGCCCCACTGGAGCAGGGGATCAGGCAGGAGCTGCTGCCTGTGGGGACCCGTGCTGGAGCAGTTTGCTCCTGACAGATGGACCCTGTGGTATGGACCCATGTGGGAACAGTTCTTGAAGAGCTGATGCCTGTGGGCAGCCCCCACAGGATCAGTTCAGGAAGGATGGCATCCCGTGGGAGGGACCCCACATTGGAGCAGGTGCAGAGGGGTAACTGAGAAGGAGCAGTGGAGACAAAATGTTAGGGACTGACAGCAATCCCCATTCCACCGTTCCCCTGTACTGCTTGGGGGGGAGGAAGTGGAAGAGGGTGGATGGGGGGAAGGCGTTTTTGGTTTCTTTCTTTTGTTTTTCACTTCTCTAGCTTGTAAGCAGCAGTCAATAAATTTTAGTATCTCCCTACTGTGAGTCTGTTTTGCCCGTCACAATAATTGTTGAATGAACTCCCTGTCTTTATCTCAACACTTGAGCCCATTGCATTTTATTTTCTCCCCCTTTCCCTCTGAGGAGTAGGAGCGAGAGAGCAGCTGTGGTGGAGCTCATCTGACCACCTGAGTAAAACTACCACAACCGGGTACCATACCCATGTAGTTCAGAGTTTGAGTGAGGACCAAACTGGGGAGAGACAAGTAATTGTGACATCCTATTGGGATTTTATTACAGATAACACTACAGATAAAGCTGAGAAAATGTACTAAGCCTTCTTTAAAAACCTTGAGAAAGTTTCTGAATCACAGAACCTGGTTCTCATGGGGGAATTTCACCTCCCAGACATCTGCTGGATGGGCAACATAGTGAGACACAAACAGTCCAGAAAGTTTCTGGAAAGCATTGGGATAAGCATTGGTAAAATCACTGCACATTTTGTGCTGGTATTCATTGGCAAGGAAGAACCAATTGGGGATGACATAATAAATGGAATTTTTGGCTGTAGTGACCTTAAATATGGAAGTCAGCTATCCTGAGGTGAGGAAGGAGAATAACAGAGTGCAGACTTTGCACTTCAGGAAAACTTTTTGAATTATTCATGAAACTGGTACTTGGCATCACAATAGCAGGCAGCTCTGAAAGGCTAAGAGCTTCAGAAAGCTGGAAAGCTTTGTCCCACTGCAAGGATGGTCCAGTCTGATACTTGGAAAGACAAGCAGACTCCTGATAGGGGACTGTCTTGGCTAAGATGGGACCAATGGCTGGAGTCCTGAGGCAGACAGGTAACAACACAGGTAGGGGGAGACTGCACAGGAGGAATCTAGAAATGTTGTTCAGGCATATAAAGATGGTATCAGAAAAGCTGAAGTTCAACTGGAATTGAGCAGAAAGCCCTAAATAGACCAAACCTTGAGCAGGCCAGTATGATTCCAGAGCTGACCGTGCTTTGGGCAGGGGTTTGGACTAAAGTCCTCCTGAGGTCCCTTCCAGAGTAAATTATCCCCTTTAGTACCGAAATAAGGACTAGAAGGAAAGATCAAGAGGGAAAACATACTTTGTTTTCATGAAAACTGAGGGTATTGCAATCAAAACAAACAAACAAAACAACAACAAACACTGTTAGGTAACCCACTGTTTTATCTGCCATAGAAAAAGAATAATAAATGCTTAGTCAGTAAATTTTAGAAACTAGTTCATACTAAATAAAATCAGCATAAACTTTGGTCTAAAGATTTAACTTTGCATGTTTAAAAACACTGAAACCATTACAAGAACTCATCAAAACCCATTCAGAATCTTCTGCAAGTGTCTCCTTAAACTCTACATAAGAAGAAAAGTTAACAGAATATGTTTTAGTTAGTGTTTTGAAACAAATCTCCCAATCTTTAGCAAACAAATACTGACATAATATGACTTGAAGCATGATTGAATTTAGAAATTCCTGACTTCTCTCTAGGATCCTGCTATTAAAACACACACAACACTTTTGTTAGAAAGATAAAAACATTTTAATCCACAAAAAATACAAAGGCAGACATTCCTGAGTGTTGGAAGGTAATATGACTCTTTCAGACTGCTATACAAATTGTGTTGTGTTTGACTTTTTTAAGCTGGGTGCTTTGTTATAAACACATTAAAGAGCACTGCTCCTGGAGCAGACATTTATTCCGGCATCATTCAACATTTCTTTTTATTAAAATCAGAGATATGTGGAAACCTTCTGAGATAAAAGTTGTTGAGGTTTTATTTGTCTAGAAGTTGTGCGTTGTCTCCACATGTTTAAATGTTTCAAATATAAGAGGTATTAGATGGTCCAGGGCTTTTAATCTTGAATTAATTTATGGTTTATGATGTAACTACGATGTAAAGTCATCAGTTTCTGATGTCAGTCTGGAAGCTTAAGTAAACTTAAATATCCCACATATACTAGTATTTCTCTCACTGTAATCTGAAATATAAAGGTTCTTGTAGTCATCTTATTACTACTGCAATGGTAGGGAATTATGATCATGACCAGATACGAAGATGGGCTATGAATATGGTGAAGGATCTGGAGGGGAAGATATATGAGAAGGGGCTGAAGTCACTTGGTTTGTTCAGCCTGGAGAAGAGAAGATTGAGAGGAGACATCATCGTGGTCTACAGCTTCCTCTCAAGGGGGAGTGGAAGAGCAGGTGTTGGCCTCTTCGGTGACCAAGGAAATGGCTTGAAGCTGTGACAGGGGAGGTTCATGCTGGATGTCAGGAAAAGGTTCTTCACTGAGAGGGTGGCTGGGCACTGGAACAGGCTGATTTTTTGGGTGGTCCTTTGGGGACTCAGGAGATGGACTCGGTGATTCTTGTGGGTCCCTTCCAACTCAGGTTATTCAATGATTCTGTGATTCTATGATAGGTTCCTGTACAGTGTAATGTTGACCAATGGCAGGAATAATACTAACATTTCCACAGTCATACATAAATTAAAAGAGTTCTTTATTCTGTAGATTTTTTTATAGGTGTTTTGCAGTTTTGCAGGTGCTTTTTCCCACTCAGAAAATGCTGCAACCTATTAGTTCATTGGATGAGGAACATGCTTCAGACTTCAGAATACATGATGGTAAAGAAGGATGTTTTTTATTTGTTCAATATGACTTAATACCTTCTTGATGTGTTACAGCTGACCAAAGAAGAACTGTGATCTTGGGAGTACTCAGGTTGAAAATAAAATGCAGAAAACAAAAATTATGTTTCACCTACCAGTTTCAATTGAGGATCAAGCTTACACACAGTATATTTTGGCTTGTGAAGTTATAAAACAATCAGAGAATGAAAATCATGTGGTTCTAAAATGAGAATAGAAATATGACAGAAAACCAGGCAGTCAGAAGTAGAAATGAAAAGCCTGAATATTTCTGCCTCTTTCAATGATCAGACCAGTATCAGGAGAATTTGGATTAACTGTCACTCATCAGGAGAACAGGGATTCAATTGCTTTAACGCAGTGAAGAGAAAGGAAACTGAGGAAAGCATTGGGGAGATATTTGGGGGCACAGTATTATTTTTCTTATTTTAATAACATAATTATGTAAGTCCTTAAAGAAACAACATCTTCTGGAACTCCTTGCACTAACACATAAACTTTTGTCACATCTGTGATATTATTTCTTAATGTATAATAATTATAATATTTATGTAATATAATAAGAATATAATTATTCATGATTTCTTATTTAATCAGTGGTCATGACACTGTAGCAGTATGAAGAAGCTGACCCTGTTCTTCAGCACCTTTTAAAAAATCAGATCTCTATTTGAGGATGATTGTTTTCATCCTTTATTAGTTTCTCAGTGTGGTATCAGAATACTGACAATTGAACAACCGTATATGACACTCATGTGTAGAAAAAAAATATTTTCTGTACTTTGTTTAAGCCTATTCTCATTTCTATTCTTTTGAAGTTACAGTAATTGCACTCTTGTATGTATTTTTGGGGAGAAAAATATTAAAATGGATGTTATCTGAAATAATAATTTATAGAGGACTGCACTGAAACAATATATTATTGAGCTTTCACAAGGTTAAAAAATTCTTTGCCTATTTAATAAAATGGTATTATGCATTTTACATATGTAACATAAGATTATCATCCATGAGGTATGACAAAGAGACACAAGATCAAATCCTGGCCACATTTATCTTTCTGTAAACTTTGATTTCCCTAAGAGTTATCAAGACCCGAGCTATTTTGATTGATTCTATTCTGTTTAGATTTTTTCATTTGTTTTAAATAACTTGTAGCCAGTTCTTACTTTATTCCGTTCTATATGAAACTTCTGTTATAAAATAAACATTTTGAGATTATCAACCAAAATAACATTTTAAGCAGTCCAGGGATTATGAAAGCAGTCATATTCCATCTTTTGGTTAGAAGACATCCTTCACAAATATTCTATTTCAGTACCACTTCATGGCAAGCAGTTGTATTCTGAAGTTATTTATGGACCTGGGTATGTCCATGCACAAGTATGAAATCTACAAAAAAAAATCTAGTTATGACTGTGGGTTTCCTGGCTCATCTGTAATTTTACCTTTACACTGGGAACATCAAAAAAAAAAATCTGTAAAATAAATTCATGTCAAACCTATGCAATATTGACATCAGTGATTTCCTCTGGCAACAATATGGACATTTTTTTAACCTTGGCATTTATTGGTTCATATCTAAAGAGGATTGGATTAGGAACAGGAACTGGGAAACAAACCTCAGAAAAGGTGGTGCAGTGCTTTGGTGTGGGTGACCTTCCAATCTCTTTTCCCAAATACATTCTTTCCTGCTGCTAAGAAAATGTCTCAGTTTTCTAGAATCATAGGGAATCCACCCTGACTTGACTTGAGCCTGAAAGCTCAAAGGAGCTTTCCTAAACATTAAAATTAACTGCATTGGTGCTGTTTGGAATGGAGTTAGCTTTCTTCACAGCAGTCTATATGGTACTGTGTTTTAGATTTGTGGACGAACAGTGTTGATAACATGTCAGTGCTTTAGCTACTAATGCTTGCACAGTGTCAACGCCTTCTCTGTTTCTTACTTGGCTGCCCAAATGAGTTGACTGGGGCTGGGCAAGAGGTTGGGAGGGAATACAGCTGACTAAAACTGACCAAAGGGATATTCCATACCGTATAACATCATGATCTGCAATAAACCTGGGGGAGTGGGGTTGTGGGGGTGGGGAGGTTTCTCCAGAGTAGCCATTGCTTGGAAACAGGCTGGACATCAGTATACTGGTTACAAGTGATTTCTTTTGCATCACTTTTTTCTTTTCTTCTTTACTTCTTAAAAAATATCTTTATCTTGATCCCTGAATTTTTTATTTTTTTTTGTTTTGGTTTGGTTTGGTTTGGTTTGGTTTGGTTTGGTTTTGTCACTTTTGCCCTTCTGATTCTCTCCTCCATCCCACTGTGAGGTACTGAAGAAGTTGCTGGGTGGGGACTTACCTGTCAGCTAGGGTCATCTTTGAGGTTGATCCCAGCTAACTTTAAAGGATATCTGGAGCAGCTACAAATAGAGAATGAACACCTTGAGAGGAAAAAAAAAACAGAGTCTGCCCTGCAGATATTCTTGGCTTCTGATGGAGTAAAAAGCTGTCAAGCTTTTCAGTGAAATCCACAATTTCAGTACAGGGAATCAGATTTTTTATTTTTTTATTTTTTTTCAAGAATAGGCACCGAAGAGGAACCTTTGTGAGGCACAGGGTGCAACAAGGACAAGTCACGTTATGAAATGCTCTGTGATACTACACATCATAAAATTTCAGTTAAGAATCTCCGCATTTGTTAAGTGTACAAAATATATGGCCGGTAGACAAGATTAACTAAGAGTGCACAACAGAAAAAGAAATATTTTGTTTATTATAACCTTAAATCTGTTTTTACATATCACTATTTTGCTTCACAATACTGTTCCAGGCAGTATTTCAGGTAAGAAATGTTCTGGAAATATTTTATTTCATTTAATATCTAAGTCCTGATATGCTATATATGAATAATATACTATTGTATTAATATTAAATTGTGTCTGGCTCCCAGTAGACTACTCAGGCTAGATAATGTCTATCCCACATAGAAATCCTTTACCCCATCAATACTTATATATTCAGCATTGTAATTATCAGTAATTTATTAGAAAGAATACGTATCAAATAATAACCAGGGTCTTTAAAAAATATTTCAATATATCTTATCTTTCAAGAACAAGACAAAAGCCATTCCTTTTAAATGAAAGCAAATCAGTCTTTCCCACCTCTATTTTTGATCCCTCCTGTATTTTGTTTTCCATTCACAGAATTAGCAGCCAACCTAAATAGTGTAATACATCCATATTAATCTACAAATGGAACACCTTAAGCTATTGTTTCCAATTTGTTTAACATTTTCCAGCTGAATTACTACTTTTTATGCAAGGTAAAAAGGAACTTTGCCAATATCTCATTTGTTCCCATATTCCCATCCCCAATCCCCCAAACCACTCTTTGGTGGGTAAAAAATATATAAAAGCTAACTACTGAGTAGTTACTTAGTCACTGTTTTTTTTTGTTGTTGTTGTTGATTTTTTTTTCAGATCATTTTTAATTTCATATTCTCCTAAGGCATTGACTGCAAGTGTTCGCAAACAATTTGTAAAATAAATGTACGTTCTTGAGAATAGATCTGTAATGCCAAACAATGGATATTTTTTTTACCCTCTCTGTGACACTTGTCATCCTATAGCTGTAGTAACTTAATGCTTTTTCATCCTCCATGCTCTCAAGAGTAAAATCAGGATAGACAAGTTTGTCACCATGGTAGCAAAACACTACATGCATTTTAACCAAAGCAGATGCAGAGAGTACAAATCCTAAGATTTTTTTTTTTTTTGGTTTTGGAGTGCTTTGAGGTGGATCACTTAAATATGAGTCCCTACATAATAAGGAAGTGGAATATTTCCCCGCTTTTGAATGCTAAAGAAACCTGTATATTCTGTACCCCTGCTTGTATTTCCCCTGAGAAATGGCATAAAGCTAGTTATCATTTCTTTTCCCTTAAGGCAGACAATGAAACCTTTTTACAGTAAAGTTGTTATTTAAAAGATGAGGTCATTTTTATAAGAAGTTTGCTACAATGCAAAGACTTTCACCTTGTGATAATATCACTCTAGTTCACAAAATAACTAATGGAAAATTAAGGAAATGGATATGATTTATGAAGGTCTGAATAGTAAGATGGTACCTCAGAGCAGGTACCTTAAATGTGCTGCATAGCTCCTGGCTAAGGCAACTATGTCAGACAAAAGGAATATGGAGGAGGAGTATTTTTTGAAATACAGTCTCTTTCTTCAGCTATGATGTCTGACTAAAGATAGGTGTCTCAGGTGTCATTCACCTTCCCTCATGGTCCTTTTCATTGCAAAACATATTCCTTTTGGGTTACAACCCTATTAGGAAAACATGCTTGATGGATGGTAATACACAGCAGAGGCACATATAAATTAGATAAAATCATCTGAAACCTGATGGGAATTGGCTGAAATCTGCTGAAATGACAAAGTCAATTTCCTTCCTACTTACTCTTTCATTTTCTCCCATAGCTGAACTAGTACACCTATTAGTGAGTGTCAGCTAATACTCACAAAGAGAGTGTGGCTCTGCTTTGCACTTTTTTCCTTCAGCTGGTTTAAGGATGACTTGTCTGAATTAGGACAGCCTCCTCCTTTCCAATTTTTATAATCCTTTTGCACTTTGGTACCCTGTGGTTGTGCTTTGCACAACACTATTGTGCCAGCAGGAACAGCAATTAGGCAATACCCTATAGACAAAGCATTGTCAGAGCTGAATCCGTGTGAATATATAAGCACAGAATCCAACCAACTTCCTACTGCATTCAGCAAAACCAGACAGGTCTACCCTGTGCAACAGGTTGCAACCCCTAAAGGTACCTGGAGGCAATTTCTACAATCTCTCCCTACCGCTTTCTCTGCAGGGAGGCCATGCTTCTTTGTACTGTCCCAGGCTGAAAATATTGAGAAGGCACAGTCTAGTTAATTATACATCTATTTGGTAACCACCAAAGGCCTCTGCTGAATATCCCTCTAGCCTCTTCTCACTTCTTCCTCCACTCCAAGTATTGCAGGAAATAAAAGGATCTCATAAAATTGAGAGCAGCTTGTGGATTGAGTTTAGTAGTGCTGAAGTAGGCACTTTATTACTATTCACTCTGTTATAAGTCAGCCTCAACTGCAAACAATTAGAAACGCTATAGATGGAGGACATAAAGATATTCAATCCTGCAAAAACAGCTTAAAATTTGTACTTAAAGCAGAAATTTAATATAAGAGTGACATTCTTTGTGGTTTATAGTTCATTGCCAGTATTTTTGTTTCTGCAAATTGAGAACCACTTATTTTTTATTTTTTTTTTTAGTTAGCTATTATCTAGTACTGACTTTATTGCAAGCAACACTTGTTTGCAAGATCTTTAATCTTCTTGTTTATTGCATAGTATTATTGCAGTGAATGGTATTTTCCTGCACGAAAATATCTTCAAAAAAAAAAAATCATATTAAATGAGATCCTGGATATTAACATTAAAAATCCAGTCATTTTTTCCTCATGTTATTTGCTTGTTCAGTCCACTTCAAATAATAGCTTATTAAAATGGTTAAAACAGAATAATCGTATTTCCTAAGAACGATTCTTCATAAAACAGGTAGGGGAGAGACACTCTTCCCTTGTTTCCATTCCAAGTATCTCATACTTTAATGAAGACAGACTGTAAACTTCAGCCATCATTGTACAGTAACTATGGCAAACACAAAGGTGACTGTTACATATGCATTATTCTATAAAAACCTTTTTAGTCCTTATTCTTCCAAGTATGCACAGCCCTGGCCTGCACTGAAATGGGGCCCTGGGCCATGGGCAAGGGTGTGGGATAGCCCCATGTGAGGCTGGACAAGGACAGTTGGTGTCCTCAGGGCCCTGAAAACAGCCTCTCCTGTCAGCAATGCCTGTTCTCACACCTAACAAGGGCTGGGTTTGGGAGATACTCACTGCAAAATGCCCTAGTTTCAGCTGGAGAATTGTTTGCTGGTTTCATACAGAGCTCCTTAGGTCCATAGTGCTTCTGAGCACTATGTTGGTGAAGACTTCCTTGAATGAGTTTAGATTTCAAAATTTGCTTCACTTGATCCTCTGGAAGATCCTCTGGCTGCCCCTGCACTCTGGCTAGCTGGTGAAAAAGTCTGGTGATATGGCTTCACAAGGTATATGAGGAACATTGGGTGGGTGAATCTTCGGGGTTCATGGGCGTTCCAGGCAGCAGCTAAGGCAGTGAGCAGTGGTGAAAAGTCCTGTTGGCTATGGTCCAGTCTGGCAAAAGTTTGAACTGTCTGGAGCTGTTCACCAGAAAAATAAACCTGGTAAATGACAGAGAAAGTCACGTTTGGTCTGTCTGTCTGTCTGATGACCTATTAAAGATGGTTTTGGCATTGTTCAGCTGGGGTAGCGGGGAAGGTTTTGACCTGCTGAAGTATGTCTCTAGCTGCCAGTAGATGTGTGAGGCAATTGGATGACTTTGCGAATTAGCAAAGAGTGTCTGCTGTGTGGATACATGAATGTAATTATTACAGAAAAAGGCTGCCAGTGGGAAGAGAATGATTTTCTCTGGGCATCTTGAAGACAATTACTGTAATACCATGGATATGGCTTCAGGATCTGATTCTTACTGTCTGGATGTTGGTCTAATGACAGGAGCTGAAGCTGCCTTGAATGTGGAGGATGACTATGAACTCCTTCCAATATCTATCTGTGAACAGGATGTTACTTTATGGGAGGCCATGGCATCAGACCACTCAGTAGGACAAGTTATGTGGGGCCATGGGCACCTTCTGAAGGGTCTACAGGTACAGGTACAGGTCTACAGTCACTAGGATGCTGCATTTTCCTTCAAGGTCAACAGGTCTGCTGAGAAATCAAAAGCTATTGGAAGGTGGCTAGAACACTGTGGAGACCAAATGGCACGACATAATACTTGTAGAGTCCATGACGGGTATGAAAAGCATTTTCATGCATTTCACTGCCAGATTTGGAGCAAATTGTAAGCCCTTCACATGTCCAGCTTTGTGAGTCATTGAACACCTGCAGACATTCAAAGGCCCTGAGTCAGAGGCAAAGGACACTGGTTCTTCAACAGCATGTCTTCAGTCTTCTCTGAGGCTGGGATCCCCATCCATCCATCTTTTTGTTGAAAAATATGGGGGTCACAGCAGGAAAAGTGAAGGAGCACATCAGCCTCTGTGACAGACTGTTCTTGAGGTACTTCTCCAGGGTTGCTAATTTAGAATATGACAAAGCACAGATCACAGAATCACAGAATCGTCTAGGTTGGAAGAGACCTGCAAGATCATCTAGTCCAACCTCAGCCCTAACACTAACAAGTCCTCCACTAAACCATATCACTAAGGGCTACATCTAAATGTCTTTTAAAGACCTCCAGGGATGGTGACTCAACCACATCCCTGGGCAGTCCATTCCAGTGCCTAACAACCCTTTCAGTAAAGAAGTTCTTCCTAACATCCAACCTAAACCTCCCCTGGCACAACTTTAGCCCATTCCCCCTCGTCCTGTCACCAGGCACGTGGGAGAATAGACCAACCCCCACCTCTCTACAGCCTCCTTTAAGGTACCTGTAGAGTGCGATGAGGTCTCCCCTGAGCCTCCTCTTCTCGAGGCTAAACAACCCCAGCTCCCTCAGCTGCTCCTCGTAAGACTTGTTCTCCAGACCCCTCACCAGCTTCGTTGCCCCTCTCTGGACTCTCTCGAGCACCTCCATGTCCTTCTTGTAGCGAGGGGCCCAGAACTGAACACAGTACTCGAGGTGTGGCCTCACCAGAGCTGAGTACAGGGGGACAATCACCTCCCTAGACCTGCTGGCCACACTGCTTCTTATGCAAGCCAGGATGCTGTTGGCCTTCTTGGCCACCTGCGCACACTGCTGGCTCATATTCAGCCGACTATCAACCAGTACTCCCCAGGTCCTTCTCTGCCAGGCAGCTTTCTAACCACTCTTCTCCCAGCCTGTAGCGCTGCTTGGGGTTGTTACGCCCCAGGATGCAGGACCCGGCACTTGGCCTTGTTGAACTTCATGCAGTTGACCTCAGCCCATCGCTCCAGCCTATCCAGATCCTCCTGCAGAGCCTTCCTTCCCTAGAGCAGATCGACACACGCACCTAACTTGGTGTCATCTGCAAACTTACTGATGGTGCACTCGATCCCCTCATCCAGGTCATCAATAAAGATATTAAAGAGGACCGGCCCCAGCACTGAGCCCTGGGGGACTCCACTAGTAACTGGCCTCCAACTGGATTTGACTCCATTCACCACAACTCTTTGGGCCCGGCCATCCAGCCAGTTTTTAACCCAGCAAAGCGTACGCCAGTCCAAGCCACGAGCAGCCAGTTTCTTGAGGAGAATGTTGTGGGAAACGGTGTCAAAAGCCTTACTGAAGTCAAGGTAGACCACATCCACAGCCTTCCCCTCATCCACCAAGTGTGTCACTTGGTCATAGAAGGAGATAAGGTTCGTGAAGCAGGACCTACCTTTCATAAACCCATGCTGACTGGGCCTGATCGCCTGATTGCCCTGCAAGTGCCGCGTGATGACATTCAAGATAATCTGCTCCATGAGCTTCCCTGGCACAGAGGTCAAGCTAACAGGCCTATAGTTCCCTGGGTCTACCCTCCGGCCCTTCTTGTAGATGGGTGTCACATTTGCTAGCCGCCAGTCGACTGGGACCTCCCCTGATAGCCAGGACTGCCGATAAATAATGGAAAGCGGCTTGGCCAGCTCCTCCACCAGTTCGCTCAGTACCCTCGGGTGGATCCCATCCAGCCCCATCGACTTGCGTACATCCAAGTGTTGTAGCAAGTCGCCAACCATTTCCTCATGGATGGTGAGGGCCACATCCTGCTCCCCATCCCCTTCCACCAGCTCAGGGTACCAGGTATCCAGAGAACAACCAGTCTTGCTGCTAAAGACTGAGGCAAAGAAAGCATTGAGCACCTCAGCCTTTTCCTCATCTTTTGTAACTAAGTTTCCCCCCGCATCCAGTAAAGGATGGAGATTCTCCTTAGTCCTCCTTTTTGCGTTGATGTATTTGTAAAATCGTTTTTTGTTATCTTTAACGGCAGTAGCCAGATTGAGCTCCAGATGAGCTTTGGCCTTTCTAATTTTGTCCCTGCACAGCCTCGCAACATCCTTATAGTCCTCCTGAGTAGCCCCCCCCTCTTTTCCAAAGATTATAAACCCTTCTTTTTCTCCTAAGATCAAGCCACAACTCTCTGCTCAGCCAGGCCGGTCTAGTTCCGCGTCGGCTCGTCTTTGGGCACGTGGGGACAGACCGCTCCTGAGCCATTAAGATTTCCTTCTTGAGGAGTGCCCAGCCTTCCTGGACTCCTTTGCCCTTCAGAACCTCCTCCCAAGGGACTCTGCCAGCCAGTGTCCTGAACAGCTCAAAGTCAGCCCTCCAGAAGTCCAAGACAGCGGTTTTACTGGTCCCCTTCCTGACTTCGCCAAGAATAGAGAACTGAACCATTTCGTGGTCACTCTGCCCAAGACAGTTTCCGACCACCACATCTCCCACCAGTCCGTCACTGTTTGTGAACAGAAGGTCTAGCGGGGCACCTCCCCTGGTAGGCTCTCTAACCAGCTGCATCAGGAAGCTATCTTCCATGCTCTCCAGAAACCTCCTAGACTGCTTTCTCTAGGCTGTGTTGTGCTTCCAGGATATGTCTGGGAAGTTGAAGTCCCACACGAGAACAAGCGCTGATGATTTCGCGGCTTCTGCCAGCTGCCTGTAGAACTCCTCATCCGTCTCCTCATCCTGGTTCGGCGGTCTATAACAGACCCCCACCAGGATGCTTGCCTTGTTGGCCTTCCCTCTGATCCTAACCCATAGGGACTCAACCTTATCAGTCCCAGCCTCAAGTTCCTCAACATCTAAACACTCTCTAATATAGAGAGCCACACCACCACCCCTTCTGTGCTGCCTGTCCCTTCTGAAGAGCCTATAGCCAGACATTGCAGCGCTCCAGTCATGAGAGTGGTCCCACGACGTTTCCGTGATGGCAACCAAGTCGTAGCCTTCCCGCTGCACGATGGCTTCCAGCTCCTCTTGTTTGTTGCCCATGCTGCGTGCATTAGTGTAGATGCACTTCAGTCGGGCCATTGCCTTCTTCCCCGGCTTTGCTATTGTTCCCCCCGGCACAGCTCCAACAGGCCTTCTTTCAGCCCCATCCCCCTTCTTTCCTAGTTTAAAGCCCTCTCAACGAGCCCTGCCAACTCCTGGGCTAGGATCCATTTTCCCCTTAGAGATAGGGACCCGTCTGCGGCCATCAGGCCGGGTGCCGAGTAAAGCGCCCCATGATCAAAAAACCCAAAATTTCTGTGTTGGCACCAGCCTCTGAGCCACGTGTTAATCAGCTGGGCTTTCCCTGTCCTCTCGGTACCCCTCCCTGCTACTGCAGGGATAGATGAAAACACCACCTGCACTCCCGCTCCAGCCACTAACCGTCCCAGTCCCCTAAAGTCCCGTTTGATAGCCTTCAGGCTTCTCTCTTCAATATCATCACTACCAGCCTGGACTATCAAAAGAGGGTAGTAGTCAGAGGGGCGAACCAGGTTGGGAAGCTTCCTGGCAATATCCCTGACCCTGGCCCCAGGGAGGCAGCAGACTTCCCTACGGGTAGGGTCACGTCGACAAACAGGGCCCTCCGTTCCCCTGAGAAGAGAGTCGCCTACTACGATCACCCTTCTGTCTTTCTTGGTGGAGGCAGTCTTGAGGCATGGAGTCGGCTTCCTCGCCCTAGGCATCCTCCTGGGTAGACTTTCTACCTCATCCTCACCCACCGGTCTCTCAAGCTCCAGGGCCTCAAATCTGTTGCGTAAGGGCACCTGGGAAGGTGGGGCCGGTAGGGGGGGGCATTGCCTGAAAGGTCGAGCAGGGACCTGTCTCCATCCCTCCTCAACTTCTAGGTCCCCTCCCTCTGCCCGACAGTGACAGGGCAGGGGGTCCATCCCCATTTGGGGTGTCTCACCCCGGTACCTCTCCTTCAGGCCCTGCAGGGAGTCACTCCACCAGTCTATCTCCCGCTCACACTCCCTAATAGCCCTCAACCTCTCCACCTCCTCTTTGAGTTCTGCCACCAGGCGGACCAGGTCATCCACCTGCTCGCACCTCACACCCACGGCGCCTCTGCCTCCCTCAGATGGCAGCAACAGGCTCAGGTAGTCCCTGCACCCAGAGACCTGAACTGCCGCATTGTTGAGCAGGCGGTCAGTCTGGGTGGCCACAGACTTTCTAGAGAAAGTGCTCTGCCTGGTGAAGACCATCGCAGCCCGGCTAGTAGTCGACAGCCGTTAAAGATGTTGTTCTTATGGGCGGGGGGAAACTCTGCCCTCTCCGCCCTCCCTGCTCGCCCTGCCTGCGCGAACTGCCGCGTCCCAACTTGTGACGCGCCACGCCCTGTTTGCCCGCCCTGTTCACCGCGCTCCTGGTCGCTTGCGCTCCCTAGGGGCTGCTTTTGAACGGCCGGGGAGGGGGCGCTGCTGGCTCCGCCTACGCCTCGTCAGCCTCCCTCGCGGGGGCTGCCGGGTCCTGGCGGCTCCCTCGAGTGGCCTCGATGTTGGAAAAAAAGCCCTGCCTGTCCCGATCCCCGGCTCCGCTGCAGAACGCGTCTGCCCCGGAGCTGATCGCCTCGGCAAGTGGCTGCCTGATGCTCCTGAAGGGAACTCTCTATCTCAGAAAGTTCCTTCTTCCCAATAAGTTCATTCTTCCTAAGATAGAAAATTCCTTCTTTCTTGAAATCAATGCAATGGGAAGTTATGCAGGCATTGGAATAGCAGAGTTTCTTCCTCTTTCTTGAAGACATAAGCAAAGTTGCTGTACTCATCTGGGAGCACTGAATAGGGGGAGGCCCATTTGTCTAGGGCAGGGTGATGATCCTGGGGTCTGCACAACTCACTGCTGCAGCCTGTGGGGCTGGGCAGAACTGAAGAATCTCAGGGCTGAGGCTGTGTTGTGGTAAGGACATGCCACAACCAGGAAATATCACATTTGGTATGGGTAATTTTGTTATTATGTTCCTGGCTTGAAATCCTCCAGGTGAAGGAGGACTGCCACACTCAGAAGTGCTCTTGGCAGCAGACACAGTAAGGGTAATGGCACAGACAGCCTGCTGCTCATAAGGGGCAGTACCTGGGGCACTGTGACAGATGCACTTAACTCCTTGACCAAACTAGCTGTAGTTTGGTTTAGGCTCTGAAGGAAGTAAAGAGCCTGAACCAAACCTATAATGCAGGCCTATAACCTGAATGGGCCATGAACTTCTTTAATTCCAAACTATTATTTGAAACGCACACAAGATCAGGTTGCCTATTGTGCTTTCATATTCATGTGTGGAAACCAGAAAATCGATCATGCAATTATTACTTGAATAGCAGGAGGTTCTTCCAAGACTAATTTTCAAAGAACAAAAGAAGCTGTGGGTAGAAGGAGCCTTTTGCTTACCTTCTCCATCTTACACAATCTGTCTAAAAGTCAACCACTTTGTTCTATAATATGACACTTTGCACTATAATATGGGTGAGCTTTTTTTGAAGCTCTCCCTGGTAAGCCAGTGGCTGCATTGCAGTGATCTGCCCTTCAGTTGGGATACTTCTCAAGGTTATTCCTTGAGATTGAGAGACCTCTTACCTCTGGAGATCTTTGGTAAGTAACTGATATCATGCATAACTTATATCATAGGGCATTAAGATCTTGTATTGGTAATTTTGAGCCATTATATCTTCTGTGCAATAAGTAACAAGTTGAATCTTGCCGCTGAAGTCTGATAAGCCTCACTTTTGCAATATTTTACTACAACATTTTTGCTATTATCTTTGGCAGTGATTCTGTTGACAGTTTAAATCTCACCCATGACAGGCACTCAGACACTGTAGTGGGGAAAACACCCCCCCAAGATTCCCAGGGCTGGCTCTTGCCCTCAGGCTCTGGGTGCCCCCTTCCCACAGGGATGCACAAGGTTCCCACTTGGCAGTGAAGGAAGAGACTGTGTTTCCACAGCCAGGGCAGCCTGGGATGGTAGGGAAGGGGCAGATGTGCATGACAGGGGATGCCTAGGTGCCAGGGCTGGCTCAATGGGACACATCATATGGTGATGTCCTGTGGGTGATCCTCACATTTGCAGCAGTGATGGTGGTGGGGGAAGTATAGAGAAGCCATGGACTAGGGGAAGTATACAGAAGCCATGGACTAGGGTAAGCATCTCTGAAGAGGACAAATTCAGACCAGTTAAGGCCCATTTGTGCCCTCAGAACCCTGGCCAAAGGGTGACAAATAATTTCATATAATTAGTTTCATACAATTAGCTCATATAAAATAATTCTGGCACTTGGATAGAGTCCCGTTCTAAAGAACTGGACCAAGGGAAAGAAAAAAAGTTTCATTTGATGATTACAGATGTCACTGGGCATAGAAGAAGAAATCAATCTAAATGAGGGCAAAGGTTATTATGGCTTTCATATTGCCCCACTGTGAATATTTCACATTCATGGGTTCTGAGAAAATTCTGTCACATTTTCTATGTGCCAACTGACTTGAGCATTCAGGGGAGCCTCTCAAATTGAAACCATTCTTTAGCTCACAATGTAACCAGATGATACATCAGACTCTTTTGCTTATTAATGCAGGATTTCGAACATGAAGGTTCACTCCATCTTCACCATTTATCAATCTGTCCATTCAGTCTGAATATCCACACAGAATAATGTTATATGCTGCCTTAGATTTCTGTGTTGCCATAGTAGAGGAAAGCACTGCAAAGACTTTCTTTCATTCTCATTCAGAAATGCTTTGAAGTGCTTCAAAGATAAGAGCACTTCATTATGTTCATAAAGAGTAAAAGTGTCCTACTATGACAAGAACTCTTTTAATATGATGGTTAAGTGAAGCTTAACATTGGTTTCAAATGAATAAAAGCACTTGCTGATGTCAGGTCATGATTCATATTTACCCTCTTAAAGTCCCTGGTTCTCAACAAAAATGCTTACTTCTTAAAAAAATATATATATACTAGGCTTTTTTTTACAGTGTGTTATAGGATTACATTTACTTGGATTTCTTACAATAAGATGAAACATTTAAATCATTAAGTTGACATTAGAGATAAAAGACTTTCAATTTACTATTCATAAGGCCACCTTCTCTTTTGTGTAGAGGACATACATTAGTGGCTCTCTCGAATCTTGCATTCTGAGAGACTGTGGAACAGCTTTTCAGTGACACAGAACATGTCTGACACTATCCTTCTCATTTAAACTCATGAATTAGGTGTATCTGTCTTACGGTGGAAACAAATTTGATGCAAGAGAAAACAAAGCGTAACACAGTTTTTTCCTTAACTAAATGGTGTACATAATCACTGCCACTATTTCAGTAATTTTCACACTTTAATAATAGGAGGTGAAAGATTTTTTTTTTGACTTGTTTTTGGAATTTTTGAATTGTTTATTCATACTCTAACAACTCACAAGAATTCACAACAAATTTGTTTTTGCTAGGAATTATACAAATAGAAAAATTTACTCTAAAGCACTCTCAGGCTATTCTTGCACACATTTTCTTTTCACATATTGTGGGACATACATTTTTGCAGTGGCCTGTTAAATATCCCTCGTGCCCTGGAAGATTAATTAAACCTAACCACCTTATGTCAAATGCAGATGACATTCTCCAAAAATGATCCAAGGACTTATATCTATTTTATTCTTCTACATTTCAACAATAGTTTGGATACTCTTCTTTCACCAGGAAGAATCTTTTTCCAAGTGTTGAACTTATGTACTTTTTGGGACTAATAGAGAGGACATTTTGTACTGTTCTGCCTCACTTTATGCTCTTGACTTAGTTATTAGGAGCAATTAACTGAAAAATAAGAAAGCTTTGTCCATCCCTGGGCAGTGAGATCTGTAAAGGCATAGCCATCTCTTTCTTGGGTCTCTTTCTCTCTCCTTTTAACAATTTTCTCCTCTGCTCTGTGTTTTCCTGGCATTCACACATCTCCTGCTGTCCCCAGAGACCGCTGCTGTCAGGGATGTGTGAAAGCCAAGTCATTTAAACTCTTTCTGTTTCCCTTGTGTGCTGTTCTTTGA
Organism: Anser cygnoides; assembly: GCF_040182565.1. Lineage (NCBI taxonomy): Eukaryota > Metazoa > Chordata > Aves > Anseriformes > Anatidae > Anser > Anser cygnoides. The sequence continues at coordinate 134,769,657 of NC_089873.1, forward strand.
AGAAACACTTTACAATATGGTAGTTATGTCACATAATCCTATCTGTTATGGTTATACCTAAAAGGCAACTGAAGGGGAGCCTAATAGTACCAAAGCTAAAATTTGTGCATTGAGAATACCAGCAGTTTTTCACAAGAGTATTTATAATGCATTTCCACAACTAAATGTGCTAGATTTTGCACAATTAAAGACAAAGCTGAAGCACTGAGTTATTTATTAAAATTCTCATATTTCCACCCATCATGTTATGTGAAATGACATACTAAATAGGAATGAATGTAAAAGATGAGACAAAAATTAACCCTTTCCTGATATCTAGATTAAGCAATCCATTTTGAAAATTCGTAGTACTTAGCAAATAAATAAATAGAAGCCTAAAGCTATTTCAAAATAAGATTTTATTATTTGGCATTTTTTCTCCATTTCCCCCTTAATTCTTAATATTTACCAAGTTTCTGTTCTCTGAAATCATGTCAAAATGAAAATCCAAGAGAGTCCTTTGATATAGTATATGCTGTATTATAATTTTGATAAATGGTCTCTTATGTATCTCTTTTGATACAGATACCTTCTTATGAAACAGAAAAATTATTGTAGAGAAAGCATAAAAACTTTATTCATGTAGCTTTCATCATTCTTGTAATTTTGTTGTATTATTTTGTTAGCACTTCTTTTTAAGGCCAAAATTAGAAATAAAAGTCTAGCATTTTCAGTCTCTTCAGATGAAATTTTTCTCATCCAAGTCATTTCTGAGGTGGTCTGAACAGTGAATGTGACGTAGAGTATCCTTGAGTGGCTACAGTATATAATTTACTGTTTATAAATATTTCTGTATTGTTCTCTGTCATATTCCTTGTACAGCCTGACATGCTTCCTACTTTCTAGGTCATAGACATATACTGAGCAGAGTGGGTGGTCTTTACAAACCTGACATGATAGAGAGCCATCCCCAGCAACAACAGGAAAGGAGTGTCCCTGCATGCTTCCAAACCATCCTCTATATTCCCACCAGTATATCTCTGAGACATTGCTTCTCTTTGGAGGTAGAAAATGAGAGAAATTCAGGGTATTCCCTCTCATTACCTGTTGACATTTGACCTTTCATTCCTTGATATTTTCCTTGATATTGATATGTTATGCATAGAAGGATATGTTTTGTGCTTTTAGCATAATTAAAGACAGGAAAAAACAGATTCTGAGAATTCTTTGCCTTCCAGTTATTCAATATGTATTTTTGACTTTGAGAGATGCAAATAAGAAAGTTGGGAAAGGGAGATTAATGAAAGAAGAAACCCAATGAGGGTGTTTATTTAAGGAGGACTTGTCTACATTGATATAAAGTATTAATTTACAGTGTACTAGATAATGGTTTGTATCAACTAAAGCCAGACTCAGCTCACCTTGTTTAGACACTTCTTTGTGGTATTTAGTTGAGATGAATCTGAGTCTCAGTGTGGATGAGATAAAAGGTAGCTTATTTCCATTTTCCAAGATGGAGAGTTTATGCTGGGAAATAAAATAATATTTTTTTAAAAATGTTATATAACAGTTTCCTTTATAACAAAAAATAAGTTACCCAGACAAGAACTGTTTTTCCACCATACACCCAATCTATTCTAAAGCAGACTTTTTGAAGATTAATTAACAGGGTAGAGGATGGTCTGTATTTCTCATTAAATAGTTGTATATTTCTAGAGGATTCTGAATATTTCATATATATAGATGAAATATTATACACACTATATATAATTTAGTATATAAATATACTAAAATGGCATAAATATACAATAAAGAAAAACAATTTTGGGACAGGATCTGTCAGATAACTGATAAGCTCCCTTTACATACCATGAAGAGAATTAAGGATTTAATCTCATTCTAAGCAGATGTATGAAATAGATGAATCAGAGATTATGGTGCCTGTATCTTTCTAGTGAATAAAGTAAAAGTCAAAAGAGGCTAACTCAGCTAGTTTTAAGATCTATATTCATTATGCCTACTGTTAAGTAAGATGGATTTCTCCCCCACTGAATTGGATCAGGTCCACTTGAGCAGTGAAACTGAAACTGAAATTTCTTATGAGGTTATCTCATAAAATTTCAAGCTGTAGTATCTGCCAGTAATAGTTTCAGTAATTCATGTTGGTTTTATTTTGCCTTGACCTTGTCACTGCAATTCAATGCTTATTAATTAGATACACATAAAGTTTGCTGATTAAATCAAATATTTTGATTGTATTGTTGCTCATGAGACTTACAGGCAAAAATCCCGTTACAGTTCTGTAATTACATAATGTTGGATGTCTTTGAAAACAAGGCTTTAAGAAATGAGTGCTCAAATGCCCATGTGGATAGAGATATTAGAATCAAATACTTGAAAGAATTTCTGCTTGCAAAATCATTTGAATAAATAGGATTTCTATAAAATTAATAATAAACATAGTTCAAAGGTTGTATTTTTTGTTTCATATCAAATGTAAACTTGCATGGAGCTAATAATTTCCATGGTGCAAGAAGAATAAAAATGGTTAAGTCCATGGTGGCTTTCTGGATATAGAAACTCATACTTTATATCCACTGTCATCATATTTAAGATGTGCTTGACACAGAGTTGCAGAAACTTGCCTTAGTCACCTGTTAAAAGGAAAACAGCAATGGAGGATAAATATGAGAGTCTTGAAGTATAGGAATATTATTTGCCAGTTCACCATGGACAAAAAAAATGTACACAATGTGACTGACTTTGAATCAGACACTAAAGGAGCTGCCTGTTTGTTTTGTTGTTTGTTTGTTTGCTTGCTTGCTTTCTTGCTTATTTTTGTTTGTTTGTTTTCCTGTTCTTTTTTATTTGTAACCACATATGAAATAGCAGTTCAGAGACAAGACCTACTGTTACCATGTGAAGGATAAGCAGCCTATCAAAAAATATCTATATATTTTGACAGTAGGTACCACATTGTTATCCTAAAATTTTGCTAAATATTTCAACTCCCAATTCTAGGAGCTGAGTAAGCACCATTTAAAAGCTATACTGTGTTGTCAACATGTCAAATTTAGAAAAAGAAAGAATAAAAAAGTTTATTGGAAGACCTGTGAATAGCCACTGGTCTCTTTCTCCAGGGATACCAAGACATAATGCCTATAAAGACAGAGTTATGCCTCTATATGTACATATAATATATATATGTCTAAAAATGTTTAGTGTATACAAATCAGATCACTGTTTTGCAGCTGTATTTTAGATGACGAATATTGTATAAATACATTTATAAGCATATATCATAAATGAAGAAATGACTTCCGAATGTGTAATTAGTAAGTCTCCAACTGATTCAATATGTGCTGCCTAAATAGTTTAGTTCCTCCTTGTGCCAAATACACAGCTTGTGTGTGATAAAGTATGTTGTACCAGAGAAAGAAATAAAAACAACCATCAAGCTGTATACATCTAGATTTTAGGGAAATTGTAATGATAGTTTCTGAAAGGACAAAGGAATATTTATCTGACTCATCACAATTGAAAAGGTCTGTGTTCTCCTTTAGATGGGATCAGGAGAATTTTGACTCAGGTATACAAAGTTTTTAAGGGCCCTCAATCCCACTGAAATTGAAGGAACTGGAAATATGAATGTGTTTCTGGTTCTTGTTGCTGGTCTTTAGTCCTTGGACCTACTGAATGGTCTTCATCTCTCCTTGAAGTGCTCTGTGAACTGTGTTTCTCTCTCTCTCTCTCTCTCTCTCTCTCTTTCTCTTCCTTCCTTCCTTCCTTCCTTCCTTCCTTCCTTCCTTCCTTCCTTCCTTCCTTTCCTTCTTTTGTCTTTCTCCCTCTCCCTCTCCTTCTTCCTCTCCTTCTCCTTCTCCCTCCCCCCCCCCAAGATATCTGACAATTTAAACCTCAACTAAAATTTAAACTTTTGTAGAAAATTGAATTAATTTTATCTCCCATAATAGATATGATAAGTTGTATGTAAACCATATAAACTATGGTACAGCTGCAGTTAAACTATAGCTTATATGTGTACAGATAAAGGTGATAAAGTGTTGTAAAAGTACAGTAAGTTGGCACTGATGCAAGACACAGGGAACTGTTTAAAGATTGCAAGTACCAGTGTTGAAATAATAGTAAGAAGGGCAAAAGTCAGACACATTAGCAACACCTCTGGGATGCTTAGTAAGAGTCTAAATGTCCAATTTAAGGAAGTAATATACTGCTACAGCATTAAAAGTAATAATTCACAGGCAGTTAATGATTTGAGTATAGAAGATATTGGGGTTAAGTCAAGACATAAGGACTGGAGAAACCTAGATTTAGTTTTTGCTTTGTAACAGACTTCCTCTGGGATTACGAGGAGGTAAATTACTTTGAGTTATCAAAACGATCTTTTAAGCTAAAGTAGAGTATTAACTTCATTATTTTTTCTAAATATAGATCTGAGAATCCTTCATCACAGTAATGGGCACTCTCTAAGAACTAACAGTTAAAGAGACATACAGCATCATTGTTGTTAGACTACTTAGTAATTACTGCTGTTATTCAATATTTTCCAGTTAACTAACACTTTTCCAGCCTATGACGCAGGATATAAATGTCCACAAGCAATTCCAATCACTACTATAGAAAATATGCTTTCATTATATAATGTGAAACGTGTTCCCCTATAAAAAGTATACATGTAACTGTAAGTTACACTGGAAATGCTATTATAAGCTGTGAAATAGTCACAATGTTTTTCAGACCTTTAAAGACTGTTGTTCAGACATTTAAGTTTCTTTTTCTGCAGTTTCTGTATATACAAGCGTATGTATAACATATAGATAGCAGAAGAGGAAAAATGTTCCATCTGCTGTGATATGTCTATAAATTTATAAATTCATAGTATAAAACTCTTCTTTACAATAGAATTTAAAAAATGTAAATTTTTAGTTCAAGTTATAATATTTCAGTGCTATTCTGATTTGTCTTCTAACAGTGTCACTTCTAGTGACAAAACACCCACTGCCTGAACACGTGTTAGTAGGAAAAACAGGAGACAAAAAGCTTTGAAAAATCAGATTAATTGTACTAATGCCTACATAAAGATCTCATTTCTGTTTGTATCTACAAAGTTGATTCTTTTACAGGTAAGAACATTTTTTCAGTCTCCAAGTGGGCATTTTTTTCCAGTTAGTTGCTTTGGGCTAGAAGATATTTACTTGTTTATTTATAATGTTTAAAACAACTTAACTTTTTCTTCTTTTCTTTTTTTCTTTTAAAGTCTCCACTTCTATGTACATGCTATCTCATTGATGGTTATGGTTGTTTTTCTACATGATCTCATACAAAATCAGTTTTTTGTGATCTGAAGGTTTTGAGGTCTGAAGAAGATTTTTTTCCATACAAATACCTTCATGAGGACAGACTCAAACCAAAAATGGGATTAAGAGATTTTAGAATGAGTTTTATGGGGAAAAGGTTAGAAAAAATACAAGTAATCCAAAGTCTTAAATGCAGGCAGAAAACTAACATACAAGAAATTTTCAAAAAGGGAGGCAGAAGATGTAACTATAGTTTTTGAGCTGTAATTATTTATCATAATTATACAAATCACTGACATTTTACAATGTAAGACTATTGTGAATTCACAGCACTGTTGGATTTGAATCAAGAACAGTTACCAGAGGTCTCCCAAGAAAGCCCTGTTAGCAGCTGTTCTGGAAATCTATTTGCTGTTCAGGATAGTACCCGATCACTTATGTAGTTATAACCCTTTTCAACAAAGAAGTATGCTATATATTTTTAATTATACACTTTTATCTCACTGTATTCATTAAATTTAAGCACAGACTTAACTGTGTTCTTTGTGAGGGAAACTTACCTGAACACAAACTTTTATTAAGAATAAAAAAATGTAATTCGTAACTTACAATTCTCATTATATGTGAGACTGTATATGCAGAGGTGGCATCCTTGATTTATGTCACTTTCTAGATGCCTTGTTTCATCAAATATGCCCATAAACTTCTGTCTTAATATGAGTGAAATTTAGTAACGTGTTCAAAATGACAATCCCTTCCCCTTACAGACTCAGTTTCTCTTACTCTTGAATTTTATTGTGAAACTTGTCCTATTGTTTAGCAGCTCTAAATAAGAATAATAACCAAATTGAAAATACATGCTAGCTACAGAGGACAAAACTGCAGTATATTAATCTGCTGACCTTTGCACTGAGAAAATATCCACCATTATTTATTTATGTGTCTATCAACAGTACATGGATACATTATTATATATAGTAAGTGCTGTATATATCAGTTGATCTTTATCTACAGTTTATTGCATCTAAGGTGTAGTAAAATGATATATCAGGGTTTATCATCTGCACCTCTGGTCACTTGACAGGTATTTCTGTTCAAGATATATACCAAAGAGTAAAAAGAAAGTGGATTGAAAGAAGAAAGGTATCTATTAAAACACTACAACTGGCAACATCTGGGAAGCTCATCAATTGAATTTTATAGCTCACATTTGCTTGAAGTTAAGGTTTATTACATGAAATGTGTGGTAAAAGAATTATGTCATTTCTCACCCAATTGTTATAGCAGAACATAAGGAGTGTGTTGTATCCATCACTACGATAAAAGACGCTTCTTAAAGTACATACTTTAAGAATGTATATGTATACCAAGTGGTTCATCTGGTTTGTGTGCGCTAAAAAGTGAATAAAACTGGTTATGAATCAAACTTTAATGTACGTCTATATAAGATTATTTTTTAAGAAAAGAAAGAGAAAATAATAAAAAAAAATCATTCTTGCGTAGGAGCATTATAAATCAACAGTTTTTGGACTGTGAGTAGTTTTGTGGACAGTAATTGTTAGAAACTCTGCAATTCTGATGTTGTAACTTTTTTGTTGTTGTTTTTAAGAAAAATGAATAGAACATATTGCAAAATTGTCATTAGAAACAGAAAGCTAAACGTACTTCTTGCATGCTAGGATAAAAATATGAAGAATTATTAAAGGTTTTTGAAAGACAATCCCTCAGAAGTAAAAGTTCCTTCTTATCCACTCAGAACTCTTTTATCACCTAATTTAACATACTTAACATAACATATTTAACATACTTTAACATAACTTCATTTGCAGCAGTGACATTCACACTACTACTTAGAGGAAAAGAACTCCTCTAAAAAATGTATGTTTTTCCTTTAATTTTAGCAATCATCATCAATGTACTTTTTTTCTTTTTTTTTTTTCCTTTTTTTTTTTTTCTCCATCTTGAATGTTCACAGATGTAGAAATCTGTCTCCTTCTGTATCTAAACTGGCTGAGCCTTCCAAGGGATAAGAATCCTAGTACAATAGTACCAGGATCATTCCTTGCATAATGGGCTATATTTCATTATATGAAATTAACAATTGAATAAAACATCATAACATGAAGATTCAGGAAAAAACTAAAGGAACAAATTAAAGCCCTGAGAAATATTTAAAAACAAAAGCAAAACCAACCATCTTTTCCCTTTCAGTTTTGGATGTTTAGTGCATCACTTAATCACTGTAGTAAATATGATTAATAAGTTATTATAATGATGAATCTATCTAAAAAAAAATAGAAAATGGCAGAATTATACCATTATGAAGTTGCAGAAACTATTCTTTTCTAACTAGACACAAGAACCAGTCAATCCCACTTTATTTCAGTAGAAGCTGTTGTGTTGGATGGAAAGTCTGGAAATCAAAGCACTTATTTAGGTGTCTATGTCTGTATACACCTAACTTTTTGAACTTTTTTAGAAAATGTTAACCAGAAGCTCTCAGGAGCTCTTCTAAAAGTAGCACAGTTGGTTCTTTAGGAAAGAATTCAACATTATTGCTTATAGTCTATTCTAGGCAATCTTTCTTCCCTTCTGATGGAGGCTTTTAACCGGGTTAGACTTATCATAGATTTTCTACAGAGTTGGATTAATTTGCTGAATTCTCCCATATGGTTGAGGCATTTAGTTATTTTAAAAAAGGAATTATCTGTGAGTCTGGACTATAAATAGAGTAAAGAGTGCACATTTTTATATGAATAAGAAGAGAATATTATTCAATTATATCATCAGATAAAGCTATTAAATTCCTGTTATTATTATTTTTTTATGTTAATAGATCTGAGTCCTTCCAAGCAATCCAGATGTAAGAAATCAGGATTGTTATAAACCAGATAAGAAGGACTGTAAAAGTGTCTTGAATCCAAAAGGCAAAAAATGAAACTTGAATTAATATTTTGCATTATATAAAAAAAATTGTCAAAGCCCTTGAGTTAAACTGAATTATTTTAGAAAAAGAAATTTCTCTCAATAGCTCTGTAACATATAATAGTTACTGGTTACTGATGGGTAGCAGTGAGTCTAAGACCACAGTTAAAATATAAAACAGTTAAATGAATGGAAATTTATTTGTGGTCAGAAAGACACTTGCCTTGTGGGTAAGCATATTCTATTGTTATGTATTCTAAGTTCTTCTCTTCTGTGCCTTATGGGTCTTAACTCATGCAGAGATGACTACCGAAAAAAATGAAAACAGAAAACAAACGGCTAATAAGATTTTGTTAAGTATCTTCTTCTTCCATGTTGTCATATTCTTAACTCTTCCACCTCAAAACAGAGCCAACCATCTTCTTCCAAATACAAATTCTCAGCTATTTTTATGTTTTAGGAATGTCTTTGTTACCAGTATACCTACAACTTTTACTAGTTAATTGACATGATACGTCCTGTACCTAACACAAAATAAAAAATCGTGTTCTTAGAGTCCAATTGCCACAAATAAAATTACATTAAGGAACTTTAATTTATTTCTTTTGTAGCCATATAAAATAAATGTCATTTCACAACCATTTTTAAAAATAAAAGATGGCATATTATTTTCCTTATTAAGTGTGTTTTAATGTTGTAGACTATAATCAAACAAGCCCAACTCCTCAGTTTCCTCCTCTCACCACCCACAGTTTGCCTATGTGTCTTTATTTTCTTGCAGGTGGAAGTACTTATGATCCCCTACTTGCTCACAGTTTTATGACATGGTATTAGTTCTGTTTTGATTTATTAGCATAATGTTTTTCACAGCATGAAGCAATTTTGAGTTTATGATGGGAGGGGCAGAAATATACAACATTTCAAATAGTAGCATTTATGTTATAAAGTAGTTCATGAGCTCTCCACTTCTGTATTAAAAAAAAAAAAAAAAAGATTCTTGATACCATTCACATTATAACTCTTTCTATATGTCTTAGTCAGCTAACATTTTATTTTTAGATTAATAGAGAGCTACTTTGATTTAGTTCAAATGCAGGGGGAAATGTCATTATACAGTGAGAAGATGAGTATGACTGAAATTAAAGATAATAAGCCAAAGGCATTAAGTTATCAGCAATCTGAACAGCTAAGATACTGACACCTCTGAACATCAAAGTTTGGTCTAAATTGTCACTATTATTTCTAGGTAAAGAAAAAAAATAAAGTGTACAGGCTTTGAAAATTTTCTTTGTCTGGGAATTACCATATTATTGCACTTCTTGTATTTTCATACTATGACTATGGGCAGTGCTTGCTGAAATTGTTTAGCTAGTAAAAATGTCACATTTTTCTGACATTATGTAAGAGTGAAAATAGTTTGATTATTTATTAAAATAAATTTATTGTTCAGTCTTTACTGCTAAGGTCAGCCCTCCGGATTCTCAGACCCTGAAGACAAGAGAGGAAGTCCAGAGAGAGGAGGACTTTCCCTTGGTCAAAGAGGACAGGGTTAGAGATCATCTAAGCATCCACAAATTCATAGGACCCAATGGAATGCATCCACGGGTGCTGAGGGACCTGGCCAATGTCATTGCTAGGCTACTCTCCATCATCTTCAAAACAGAGATGTGGAGAACAGGAGAGGTGCCTGAGGACTGGAAGAGAGCCAATATCACACCAGCCTTCAAAAAGGGCAAGACGGAGGACCCAGGCAACTACAGGCCAGTCAGTCACGTCCATCCCAGGAAAGGAGCAGCTCATCTTGGAGGTCATCTCCAAGCATGTGGAGGATAAGAAGGTGATCAGGAGTTGACAGCATGGATTCAGCAAGGGGAAATCATGCTTAACCAATTTGATAGCCATCTATCATGGGATGACTAGCTGGGGAGATGAGGGGAGAGCGGGGGATGTGGTCTACCTTGACTTCAGCGAGGCTTTTGACACTGTCTCCCATAATATCCTCATAGACAAGCTCAGGAAGTGCAGCCTAGATGAGTGGACGGTGAGGTGGATTGGCAATTGGCTGGATGGCAGAGCTCAGAGGGTTGTGCTCAGTGGTCTAGTTGGAGGCCTGGAGCTAGCAGTGTCCCCCAGGGGTCAGTACTGGATCTAGTGTTGTTCAACGTATTCCTCAATGGCCTGGACGGTGGAACAGAGTGCACCCTCAGCAAGTTTGCTGATGACGCAAAGCTGGGAGGTGTGGTTGATACCCCAGAGGGCTGTGCTGCCATTCAGAGGGACCTCGACAGGCTAGAGGATTGGGCCGAGAGGAACCTCATGAAGTTCAACAAGGGCAAGTGCAGGGTCCTGCACCTCGGGAGGAATAACCTCAAGCACCAGTACAGGCTAGGGGCTGACCAGCTGGAGAGCAGCTCTGCAGAGAGGGACCTGGGAGTCCTGGTGGACAGCAGGCGGACCACGAGTCAGCAATGTGCCCTTGTGGCCAAGAAGGACAACTTAACATCTTGAATGATCAGAGAACAGGAACTTAAAGGTATGCATTTCACTTGCTTGCTATATGTTCTGTAGGCCTGAAGAAAATGCCTTTTTTTTTTTTTTTAATCAATTAGAGTACATTCCAGAGTGAGAAATCAGGTTTTGCAGAAAGAGTTTCCATTGTCGACTTTCAAAGACTAATTTATATGCATACATATAAGTATATGTAAAGAAGATCATCTATATGCATGACGGTGATTTCCACAGATAACAACTGATGCTTTCTAGCAGGTACTAATGGCCAAGTCAAAACTGATAGGCCATCTGACACACAAGACTAGCAATGATTCTTAGATAACAGTTAGACTCCCATTTGTCTCTATTTCAGTAAGACTGAAAAAAGTATATTTTCAATTCATCTATGCAAGATATGAAAAAAAAAAAGGATTTAAAGTTATCAGCTTTTACACATTTATATACCTCAGAAATTAGGAAATGATGATATTTTCATATCTTTAAAGGAGAGTATTGAATTTGAATGACTGCTATCAGTGGTTCCTAACATTTTTAAAGGTCATCACTGGCATTACCTGCTTCAATGTCTTGGCTGGTGTTCATTTTCTGAAGGTTTCAAATTTTCAATACATCTTAAATGATTAAGGGATTGGAACATCTGTCTTATGAGGAAAGACTAAGTGAGCTGGGCCTGTTTAGACTAGAGAAGAGATTGAGAGGGGATCTTATCAACCTCTACAAATACCTGAGGGAACAATGTAAAGAGGATGGGGCCAAACTCTTCTCAGAGGTGGCCAGTGATAGGACAAGGGGTAATGGGTATCAACTGAACCACAGGAGGCTTCATTGCCATATGAGGAAGAACTTTATGGTTTGGGAGACAGAGCACTGGAACAGGCTACCCAGAGAGGTTGTGGAGTCTCCTTCTTTGGAGATATTCAAAACCCACCTGGATGCCACCCTGTGTAACATCCTCTCAGTGACCCTGTTTGAGCAGAAGGGTTGGACTAGATGATCTCTTGAGGTCTCTCCCAACCTCAACCTTTCTGTGACTCTGTGATTCCGTGATTCTGTGATCTTTCTACTTATGGTTGTCATGCCTCTCAAAATAGATAAATGAATTAAATGTATGAGCCAACTTTTTTTGCTAGGACACAGTGTCTAATATCTCAATTAGAAATAATATATTTTTTAAAGAAAAATAATTTTAAAAAAAGAAATTAAAATGGATAAGACTAATCTTATTCAGGGTGATGTTACCCTACTTTATCATTCATCCTAAAGTGCTGAAGGAATTAGCGGATGTTATAATTGGACCAATCTCAATAATTTACCAAAGGTCATGGGAGTCTGGAGAGGTCTCTATTTACTGGAAGCTAGACAACATTGTACTTATCTACAAAAAGGGCATGAGAGAAAACCCACAAAACTGCAGACCTGTTAGTCTAACCTCAGTCCCTGGAAAATGTATAAAGTTGTCTTGAGGGATATGGAAAGAGATTTAAAGAACAAAGCTATCGTCAGGCATAGTCAACATGAGTTCATCCGGTAAAAGTCCTGCCTTAGTCATTTGATCTCCTTCTATGATACAGTCATCTGCTTTGTTGATGAAGGGAAGGTGGCAGACGCAATATTTCTGGATTTTAGTAAGGACTTTGATACTGTCCCTCATGGCATCCTTCTGGACAAATTGTCCAACTGTGAGATAAACAGGTTCATGTTATGCTCAGTGATGAACAGGTTCAATGGTAGAGCTCAAGTGGTTGTAGTAAATGAAGCAACATCTGGCTGGCAGATGGTCACCAGTGGTGTTACCCAGGGCTCAATTCTAGAGCCAGTTCTCTTTAATATTTTTATCAAAGATCTGCATGAAGAAATGGACCGTGTCCTCAGCCAGTGATACTAAGCTGAGAGGTGCTGCTGACTCTGTGAAGGGATGAGAGGCCTTGCAAAAGGATCTAGGTAGAATGGAGCATTGGGCAATCAGCAATGGCATGAAGCTCAACAAAGGGAAATGTTGGGTTCCGCACCTGGGACAGAGTGATGCTGGACACATGTACAGGATGAGAGACAAGTGGCCAGAGGGCAGCTCAGAAAGGGATCTGGGTTTGCTGGTTGGCAGTAGGGTCCACATGACTCAGAAGTGTGCCCTGGTACCCAAGAGGGCTAACTGCATTTTGGGATAACAGCATAGCGAGCTGGTCAAAAGAGGTGATTCTTGTGCTATGTTTAGCACTGGTGCAGCCTTGAATGTTGCTTGCAGTTCTGGTCTTTACAATACAAAAGGGATGTTAAGGTCTGTGGAAGTGTCCAGAGGAAGGCAACAAACCTAGTAAAAGGGCTGGAAGGCATGTCCTGTGAGGAGAGACTGAGAACACGTGGGTTGTCTAGTCTGGAGAAAAAAACGCCAAGGGGTGACCTCATTGCTCTCCACAATTTCCTGAGGAGGGGAAGTAGACAAGGAGGTGCCAGTCTCTGCTCCCTGGTAACCAATGATGAGACGTGCAGAAAAAGCTGCACCAGGGAAGGTTCAGACTAGATATAAGGAAAAAATTATTTACTGTGAGGGTGGTCAAGCACTGGAACTGGCTTCCTAGAAAGGTGTTTGATGGCTCATGCCTCTCAATGTTCAAGAAATATTTGGACAATGCCTTCAATAATATGCTTTAACATTTAGTTAGCCCTGAAGAGGTTAGGCAGTTAGACTAGCTGGTCTCTGAAGGTCCCTTCCAACTGAAATTATTCTATTCTATTCTATTCTATTCTATTCTATTCTATTCTATTCTATTCTATTCTATTCTATTCTATTCTATTCTATTCTATTCTATTCTATTCTATTCTATACAGTTCTGGTTATTATAAGCATTCTCAAGTGCCAGATTTATTCTCCCATTAAGACTAACCAAAAAAGAATAAATTTAACTTTATTAGCATGTATTAATTATTCACATCCATGCCTTATGTGTGTCATATATTAGCATATATTGATATAAATGCACTCTGCTATCTGAAATTGTAGTGCTTCCCCATTGACCAAGAATTAAATTTGGATTTCTTCACTAATTCAAATGTCCTTTCATCTCAGCCTGACAGAGGGTGTGCTGGAAGGCTGAACATCCTCTCTGAGATACAAGGCTTACCCTGAAAGAGGAACCCTATATAAGAAACTGAATATAACATTTTATCTGTGACTATGTCAGTTTTTAGGGAGGAAAAACAAGCTGGAACAATGTTTAGAATGATTCTATATTGATTCTAAATAAATAATTGTTAAAATGTTAGAAACTCTAGTTCTAATACTGCATATTCATATGCAATAGGATAGCAAAGTTTTCTATTAGCTTGCTTTTTGCCCTTGGGTTTTTTTTGCTCATTTGCAAGGATTCTAGTAAAATTAGAGTTCACCGTTAAGTCAGATATTCACTCTTTAAGGGGCAAAATTGACTTCCTGTTCATCATTATCAGCCTTGCTGGTGAGAATTTTCCCTGGGGTAATAACAGATGGTAAGGATGATATAATAATTTGTAATTGTTGCTTGTATTAGGCTTTCTCTCTATAAAGAAACATATATGAGAAATATAACATAATTGGTTTACAAGTAACAAGTAATATACAATGCATATTATATGAAAGCAATGAGACAGCTGTCATTTAAGAGGTCATATCACTGCACTAGCTGGCTAGTGTTATATTAAAGGTATTTGTAAAGTTTCCTGGCTTCGTGCTGTTTTTGTTGAGTGACTTCCCTTTAGAATACTGTTCATTTAGAGAAACACATCACAAAGTCTTGTAAAGAATATTCAAGTAACCTCTCTGGTTCTTATCTTTTCTTATCCTCTCTGGCTTTATTTTCAACCTCTCCAGTTGGTCAGAGTGATAAAGTCTCTCCACAGTCTCTCCTCTCTTTTCCAGACAAAACAACCCCCATTCTGTCAGCTGCTCCTCATAAGTCTTGTTTTCTAGTCCCTTCACCAGCTTTGTCACCCTTCTCTGAACATGTTCTAGCACGTCAGTATCCTTCTTGTAGTGAGGATCTCCAAACTGAACACAGTACTCAAGGTGCGGTCTTACCAGTGCTGCATACAAGCAGACAATCACTTCCCTAGTGCTGCTGGCCACACTATTTCTGATGCAGGCCAGAATGCCATTGGCCTTCTTGGCCGCCTGGGCATGCTGCTGGCTCATTTTCAGATGGTTGTCAACCAGCACCCCCAGTTCCTTTTCTGCTGGGCAGCTTTCCAGCCACTTACCCTAGCCTATACCCATCCACGGGGTTGTTATGACCCAAGTGCAGGACCCAGCACTTAACTTTGTTGAATGTCATGCAAATAGACTTGTCCCTCCCCTCCCCTCCCCTCCCCTCCCCTTGAGTACCCTCTCCTAGAGTCTCCTCTTCTTCATTATCTTTCAGCTGACTAAGGGCCAGGAACAGCATAAATTGAAAGCTTCAACATACATTAGTTTACACTGCTCTTTTATCTATTAACAGTATAGAATATAATTCTGTTACTTGAAACACAATATAGCTTTTTGCTAATAATTTACTGAATAGTAGTTATTCTACATATGCCAGTGTATAAGAATCTTCACTAATAAGCTAATATTGCTTAAGCTATTCAAGCATATGGAGGTCATTACTTACAGATGTTTATAGAGGGGTTCCTGTTTTCCATCTATAACTGTAGTAAAGCAAGATGGGTTGTGGAGGAGCCTCTGAAGTGTCATGTACCAACCAGAATGTTTACCCTGCTTTCTATGCTTGCTTGTCCCAGGGGCAATAAAAGTAAAACAGGTTATAAAATAGAACATATGGACAAATTTGCTGTTGCAGCAGGTGTTTGCAGCAGATTTTATAATGACAGATACCAAATATCTCATACGAAAGAAGCATCAGCTAGGTGCCTTGTCACCCTGTGATACAGGCTGTTCAGATTTTCTATGAGCTGTGCTTGAATAATGAACATTTATCTGCAGACAAGAAATTTGTATATTTCTCCTTAGCTGTTGTGTAATGACCACACGAACACCACGGTTCTTTTAGGATCAGTAACTGCTACTTCTTTATTGATGACATAACTTCAGCTCTCTCTTACTGAGGGCCTAACTTCATCTCTCATATTGAGGACATAACTTCATTATTATATTCCTTATCGAGGGATATAATACACTCCCACACTTAACTTTTCAGTTGTCTTCATGGACTGAACTCCTACTTGCCAGCCAAGCCTTCAAACATGAGCATGCATTTGCAGAAGTCTCAGTTCACCTCTTGGCACGTAAGTGAATCCGATGGTTAAGTAGGGCTGGTTTCAGGAAGAGTGTGAATACTTTAGTTCCATAAGACTAGTTTAAAAATTAGGTCCAACCTTACTAGGTATAGCTTTGTTGCACCACTCCACTGGTCTTCAGCCTTAACAGGTTAATCCAAAAATAATGTGACTTTCCAGGCACTGCAATATTTTAATGCTGATGTCTGTATTTTCCTGTAATGTTTCAGAGCAGATGGGCAATTTAATATATTACTCATAAAACCAGTAGTTTTTATTTTTTTTTCCTTGGATGAAAACAATATGCCATTTCATATCTATGTCTTTTCCTTCTATGAAAAGCTTGTTGAACCTAAAAGATCTGGTGGAAATTTAATTTTTAACCAGCTGGGGTTCCACAAACAAACCAGTTTTGTAAAAATCGGGATATTTTCTAGAATAGTAAAAAAAAAAAAAAAAATTGATCCTATTGTGATTCAAAATTTTGTTGTTGAATATATTAGTGCAATTCCAAATTCAGAATGAATATAATGCCCCAATTTAAGTCAACATAGAGAGAAATTCTGATCTTTCTCCATTTTTTATATCCTTTATCATATTCCTGTTATTTACTGTAGTGAAAATGAATCACATAAGTAAACAAAAATACCAGACACAAGTAACCTTATCTGTATTTATTTTTATTTTTTATTGAGCAAGACAGAGAAAAGGATGTTTTTATTTTGTTTCATCTTTGTTAGTGTTTCTGGTTTTTGTTTGTTTGTTTTGTTTTCTGTTTCAGCTTCCTTGAAAGTCCATTTTTATTTTACCATTTTGTAGCAATTGCTCTGTTATTTGTTTAGGCCCACTATTTTTTAACTTCAAAACCTATACTTAAATCCCACCAGAGTCTATCGATTAAAGACATGCTTAAAGTGAGTGTTTAATTAGATGTTTTGCTGAATTGGGTCTTTAATTGCTAATTTTTCTTTTTTTTTTTCTTTTTTTTTTCTTTTTTTTTTTCTTTTCATTTTCAGGATAATTTCAGAAGAATTACGTGAAAGTATTGGGGTAGTATTACTTATTGAGAAGTTACAAATGAAACAAAACAGGGAGCAATAAACCACAAAATACATCTATTTGCTTTGGAGTTTTTCTCATTCTAAGAAAGGTGAAGGGTACAAACCATGCATTGTTTCGTCATTAGTTATTCCATATCTGTTTTCCCTCATGTACCGTGAAGCAATTTTAAGGCTGGTAAAAACAAGAAAACCTTTTTTTTTTTTTTTTTTTTTTTTTTAAATCAGTCTTTTTTATCACAGTAAAAATGACATTGTAAAAGTAAAAAAGACCTAATGAAAACTGAGACTTTACCCTTGTGGAAAAACAACTATACTTAAGTATCCTTTCCAATAGAGAAGGAAAATGACTTGCACAGGTCTCAAGACAAATGAGATATTTTAAAACTATCACCAAGATTTTTTTTAAGTCATACAGAAGAACAAATAATAAAGCATACTGCATAAAAGATTGGTGGAAGCCACAAACAAAATTATTAGTAACTTAGCAATCTGATTTATTGACAACATAAAACAGACTTGCCATAACAACAACAACAACAAAGTATAATTTGTCACAAGACAAAAGCCAGCTAGCTAAGTATAGACATCACTTCTGCTAAAAATCAGTAAGGCCACATTAACTCTACTTTTACTAGAGATCTTTTGTGTCACTAGACATCTTGTTGAGAGCTACATACCTATGTGTACGTTTAAGAGAAAAGTTGAAAATACTGTTTTCAGTATTATGTTTTAAAGCCTGGTCTGATCAGAACATTTGTATATGTGGTTTTACCCTTTTTTCCCATGTTTGTATTCTGGTCCTTTCAGAGATTGCTGGGGTCTGACTGAACCCTGACGAAACTGAGTGGAAGCTGCTGTTCCCCTAGGAACTGCTGAAGAGGCACAAGCTGGGACAGAGGTGGAGGCTGTGGGTCCCATCAGTCAGGAGATCAAGGGTTGAATTAGTGATGGATGCAATGGCCCCTTCAGCTGAGATAGCTGTCTCTGGCTTTATGGCTCTCTGTGAAATGAAGAGAGTAGCCTTGATACAGTTTTATGATTTATAAGGCTTACACATTTTCTTTGTTTGTTTTAGTTCTTCCACTGCTACAACTAACATGTTGATTAAAATACCTTGAGTTTAAAGTAACTGAACTGGATACATTGCTGGACATTAAAATAAAGTTTTGTATATTGTTTACCGCATGCAGATCTAGCTGGTATTTTGTCTGTGTTTTTGGTTGAAAAGACATTGTAAGAAGTAAAAAAAAAAAAGGCAAAGCCTCTGGATAAGTTGAGTCCATCAGCTTAGTCTTAGTGCTGTGCTAGTGTAACCTTGAGCCTTCTTTTTTGTTCTGAGAGTAGGAATAATCTTATATTTATCTGCACTATATTTAATAAGAAAAAAATCTTAAAAAAAAAGGAAACCAAATCAAAACAAAACAAAAACTAACATAACAAACAAACAAACAAACAAACATTATGTATCTGAATCCTTCAGCATTTAACATTGAATTTTATATTTTAGCTAGCCAGATTTTGGCTTATCGAAAAAAATAATAATAATACAATTGCATAAAATTGAGACAGCAGCAAATTTCATAGTGAATATTTTATTCTTTTCATCAAAGGTCTGAATCCAGAATCAGAATGTATCCAACAGTAAGCCACCTTAGGTGAAGATTTCTATAAAAGCTCAGGAATTTAAATAGCTGTTTTGAAATTAAGTAAAATATGAACCCAAGACAAAACCAACATAAAAAAATCTATTAGGATTCAGCATAAAAGATGATAGATTAATAATCGTACTTATAGTTCATCTCTTTACTCTAGTAACCATGAACTCTCTATGAAAAAATACCATGATATTCTTACATATACAGTTCAAATGAATAGTCATGAAAAAGATAAATTTGGTTTTGCCTTACGTGAACTTTGGAACAAGACAGAATGGGGCAACTAGTAAATGAATTAACACTTTTATAAATATGCTGTTGTATAGAATTAAAAGACAGCATTTTTTTCAAAGGGGAGACAAGAAAATACTATATACCATATTTGGTTGCATTTTCACTTTTTGCAAACCTTTGTCACTCCTTTTTTTTTTTTTTCCACTAAGCATGCAGTTTATTTTCTTTATTAATCATCTGTCAGTATTTCCTGAAAGAACAGAATAAGAAAGTTATGAATAAAAGACATCATTGCTTGTCTTGTCCATAAACAACCTGCTAAGTTTGACAGAAGGCTTTCACAGCAATTTTAACAGCCAAATGTAATAGCTCATTTAAAGAGGACTTTGGTGAGAGAATCTTAGTCTTCTTCGTGAAGCCAAAAAGTTAATCCAGACTGATGAGGAGTTCTGAAATTATTGTGGCAAATTCCTCTTTCATGCAATATACAAAGTAGTACAGCCTAACTACATGCAAGTGATTAGAGTCAGAATGAGATTCAAAATGTGTATTAGTCTCTGTCAAAGCACTGAACGTTCCTGAGAAGCTTTGAGTTTCTTGAGAATTTCCCAGCCCCTTAAAAAAAATGTTTTTTTTGTATATACAAAATTCCAGTTGTATTTGAGTTCATTAATAGTTGAAAACAAATAATATTTGCTAGCTGATTCTCAATAGCCAATTAACCCCACAAAAACTAAAAATTACCATGTTTTCTTCATCTTTGGTTGGATTGCAATCATGTTGTTAGTTAGGTAGTGTACTATCCCTTGAGTAAAAGAATAAAGAAGATAGTGCATTGCAGAGGTATCTTAAGGAACTGAGTTAAACTTCCCTTACTAGATGAGATGTTGTATATGTTTACTCTTTTGTGTGTAAGTCTGTGTCTGACAACAGTTTGTAGACTGACGACAACTCTCTGAGACAAGGACTGGAATTCATACTATTAAGGACAATGTCATACTATTAAGGAAATATAATTTCTCAGGAATTATTATGTCAAATAAAATTTTTACCTGAAAAAAAAAACCAAAAAAACAGACCACTACGTTTTGCACGTCTCAACTCCTTCTGTAAGTGTAAACAACTTTCTAGGAGAAAAACAAAAACAAAAACCTGCACTGGAATAAAAAATAGATATATGCCGTACTTATTCATATAGAATGACAACACAACTAAATTAAGGAAAAAAAAAACATACCTTATAACTACCACTGACTTTTACTGGAACTCCATTATCATCAATGCCATCAGTAGATGGTGTACTAACTTCGATATCTCTAAAGTCACCTCTTAAAAAGTGTTGTTTTTTTTTTTGTGTGTGTGTGTGTGTGTGTTGGTCTTGGCCTATAGTATTTGAAAGATTATGTATTCTGTTAAACTGATTAACCTTAACTGTATCCATCAAAGGTAAACATTCTCAAAATTCAGAGAAACTAATTGATTCGTATTTCTTGGAGACAACTCCAGAAGTCAGACTGACAACAAAGTATTTCAGGAACAAAAGATACTTCAAAAATGGAAGACGATTTTAAAAGAAATAATATTCTCAGCCATTATTCTGGGATGAAAAACCGAGAAAGATTACTGGCCTGCCTACATCTGCATTTCTGGGTAGGGTCAGGTGTGTAATTTTCAAGTGAATCCCAGCTGGCCTTTTTTTACTGCTGTTTTCCTTGACATCATTAGTCCTTTCAGAGCATATGAACAGGTTTGCTTTCATAAAATTGACCAGAAGTTTCATTCTTAATCTAATCCAGCTGCTAACTGAACCCTTGGGACCACGTTGAGCACTAGTCCAAAATAAAACCCTCTCTGTGATCATAGAATCATAGAATCATAGAATATCCCGAGTTGGAAGGGACCCATAAGGATCATCAAGTCCAACTCCTGGCACCGCACAGGTCTGCCCAAAAGTTTAGACCATGTGACTAAGTGCACAGTCCAAACGCTTCTTAAATTCAGACAGGCTTGGTACAGTGACTATTTCACTGGGGAGCCTGTTCCAGTGTGCAACCAACCTCTCGGTGAAGAACTTCTTCCTGATGTCCAGCCTAAACTTCCCCTGCCTCAGCTTGACACCATTCCCACGGGTCCTGTCACTGGTGATAACGGAGAATAGGTCACCTGCCTCTCCACTGCCCCTCGCGAGGAAGTTGTAGACTGCGATGAGGTCCCCCCCCCAACCTCCTCTTCTCCAAGCTGAACGGGCCCAGCGACCTCAGCTGCTCCTCATATGTCTTCCCCTCTAGGCCCTTCACCATCTTTGTCACCCTCCTCTGGACACCCTCCAGCAGTTTAATGTCCTTTTTGTACTGTGGTGCCCAGAACTGCACACAGCACTCGAGGTGAGGCCACACCAGCACAGAGTAGAGCAGGACAATCACTTCCCTCGACCGACTAGTGATGCCATGCTTGATGCATCCCAGGATACGGTTGGCCCTCCTGGCTGCCAGGGCACACTGCTGGCTCTTATTCAACTTGCTGTCGACCACAACCCCCAGATCCCTCTGCAGGGCTACTCTCCAGCGTCTCGTTGCCCAGTGTGTACGTATAGCCAAGGTTGCCCCGTCCCAGGTGCAGGACCCGGCACTTGCTCTTGTTAAACTTCATGTGGTTGGTGATCGCCCAGCTCTCCAGTCTGTCCAGATCTCTCTGCAAGGCCTTTCCACCTTCAGCCGAGTCCACAACTCCTCCAAGTTTGGTGTCGTCAGCAAATTTGCTCAAAACACCTTCTAGTCCTACATCCAAATCATTTATAAAAACATTGAAGAGGACTGGCCCTAAAATGGAGCCTTGAGGGACCCCACTAGTGACCATCCGCCAGCCAGATGTGGCCCCATTTACCACAACCCTTTGAGCCTTGCCCGTCAGCCAATTGCTCACCCATCGCATGATGCTTTTGTTTAGCTGTACGCTGGACATTTTGTCCAGTAGGATCCTATGGGAAACCATGTCAAAAGCTTTGCTGAAGTCCAAAAAGATCACATCGGCTGGTTTCCCTTGATCGACTAGATGGGTGATCTTATCATAAAAAGAAATCAAATTTATTAGGCAGGACCTACCCCTCATGAACCCATGTTGGCTGGGACCAATGACTGCATTGTCCCCCAGGTGCGCTTCAGTAACTTCAAGAATCATCTTCTCCATAATTTTACCAGGCACTGACATGAGACTGACGGGCCTGTAATTGCTAGGGTTTTCTTTCTTACCCTTCTTGAAAATTGGCACAACATTTACCAGCTTCCAGTCCAATGGGACCTCTCCAGATTCCCAAGATCATTGAAAAATAACTGAGAGAGGTCCCGCCATGATGTCAGCCAGCTCTAGAAGCACCCTGGGATGAATCCCATCTGGACCCATGGACTTGTATGGATCCAGGTGGAGCAGCAATTCCCACACACATTCAGGGGCGGTTGGGAGTTTGTCATTCCCACCGTCATGGTCCTTCAGCTCAGGGTACCCTGGGTCCCGAAGCCCATCATCAGTGTTGAAGACAGAGGCGAAGAAGGCGTTAAACGTCTCTGCTTTGCCTATGTCATTGTCTGTGAGGAGACCCTCCCCATCTAGTAGAGGACCTATGTTTTCTTTGGTTCTCCTTTTTCTGTTCACATATCTAAAAAAAAAACCTTTTCTCAGTATATACATCAGGTCTTTTACAGTGATGGTTTCCCTTGACTGAAGACAACTATGATTTTTTTATTTTATTTTTTTCTTGTGGGCATTCACTAGACTGCATTTTGGTGACTTACAGCAGCTGTTAACTGCAAAGTATCCAAAGTTTGTCCTTATGCTTCTTGGCCCCACTGCAGTAGCTACTCACAAGCAGTTTAGGGTGAGAACTGTTTTTGTTCCCTATGTAATTTTTTTACTCAATATGAAAACAAAAGATATCAAACAAGCAAAAAAGTGGAAAGAGAATTAATTCTGACACCAGTCCCGTTGTTGACCACTCAGTTTTGTTTTAAAGGAAAAAATAGATTGGCCAGATACCATCAGATGATAAAGTATGACCTCCCCACCCCAAACTAAAACAACAATAAAAGCCCAATAGCTGAGGTGAAAAGCTTCACCTCATTAAAACGAACTGTTCATACACATACTTCAGAGACTCATCCTGGAAAAGTAGGCGGCTATGAACAAGTGTTAAAGCAAGTAATTTGCAGACAAAGCAGATGTTACACTGGTCTCAGCTGAATAAATTTAGTTGCACTTCAGCCTTTTTAATCAGTCACAAACGGAATTCAAGCTTATAGTTCCTCCTTACATCAAATAAACAAGGCAATTGAGTTTATTAATATAGAGCTATGCATTTCTTAAATAACAATATGTAGCATAACAAAGTTTTTGGATAAAAAGTATTTATTTGACTTCTTGTCTTTGGAACAACAGTGCTTTTTTCTGAACGCTGTCTTCCACATGTTTGAGATAGAGTCAGTGTTTCCCAGAGTAGTTCTGCATGTTACCTCAAGAAATAGCTGGTGTTATTATTTTTATGATATATCTTCCTAATAACCTGGGACAACAAATTATAGGTACTACGAAAAACTCCCCTAACTATATCTATGTCAATGGCAAACATTATAAAAACATTTATTTTATTTGCTGTTGGGATTTAAACTGATACCAGATTTCCATTGTTGATAACAGTGCAAAATACCAACTGCTCTGCATTTGTCCACCTCAGGTACTTACGTGGTTTTCTTCACTGTCATCTGAGTGTCTCAGAGATACCATAACATCTTTCTCTTCCCAGCAGTCCTGAAAGATACAAAACTGTGACTATACAGTATTACAAATGGGAAACTAAGCTACAGAAGAGATGAGTAAGTCAAACGTGTAGCATTAAAGAGAAGTGAGTTAAAGTATCTTAAGTCTTAAAGTAACACAGTAACCACTCATCTGCTAGATTTTTATTGTGTGAAACAAAATAGTTTACATACACTCTTTTACGTTTGTAAGTAATACTTCTCTGATGAGATGGCACCAACAGCAAAATATTATTATTGAAGGAGAAGGAGGAGAAGGAGAAGGAGAAGGAGAAGGAGAAGGAGAAGGAGAAGGAGAAGGAGAAGGAGAAGGAGAAGGAGAAGGAGAAGGAGAAGGAGAAGGAGAAGGAGAAGGAGAAGGAGAAGGAGAAGGAGAAGGAGAAGGAGAAGGAGGAGGAGGAGGAGGAGGAGGAGGAGGAGGAGGAGGAGGAGGAGGAGGAGAAGGAGGAGGAGAAGAAGGAGAAGAAGGAGAAGAAGGAGAAGAAGGAGAAGAAGAAGAAGAAAAGAAGAAAAAAGAAGAAGAAGAAGAAGAAGAAGAAGAAGAAGAAGAAGAAGAAGAAGGGTACATCAAAGTCAGAAAAATGAACATCAATGAAAATCCCATATTTTATAAAGAATTATGGATAATTCTTCATTCTCAATAGTAAAGCATAATATATGAAGCTGGTAAACCATAGTTTTAAGTACCCATACTGACACCATTCTTATTTTAAGTTATAGGAAATTGTATGTTTGCAACAGAGATTAAATTAAGATAACAGAGCAAATGAGAGAGTACACACATTGTACTCAAAAGTCCACTTCTTGTAAATGATTATTGGTTTTAGTGTGATTAAGTCACAGGTGAAATCTATGCCAAAAGGAAAGTACATCCTGTCAGTCTCTGATGCTAGCTAGCACAATTTGTTCTTTTCCTGTAAATATCCTTTATACAAATCAGTTGTTTTTAAGTCAACATATGTGCTCAGAAAACTCTGCTATTTCATGATGTGCAACACTTACTACAAACCCTACAGTTAGAAATCTAAATCTAAATCACAGATTAATTCAGGCAGTAAGAGACCTTGGGAGGTCTGTACCCCAGCCCAAAGCAAGGCCAACTCCAGGGGCAGACTAGGCCGGTCATAGCTTGGTCCAGTTGGGGCTGCAAACCCTCCAAGGACAACTGAGGATAGGTAAGCTTGGGATCTCAGCAAAAGGAAAAGTCAAGTTGTGCACTTGGGGAGGAATAACCCCCCACACCAGTACAGGCTAGGGGTTCAAGATGCTGAAAACCAGTTTGGCAGAAAAAGGCCTTGTAGTCCTGGTGGACACCAAGTTGAACATGTGTCAGCTGCAATGAGGCTAGTGGTATCCTGTGCTACGTTAGGCAAAGTATTGAAAGCAGGTCAAGGGATGTTCTGCCTCCATACTCAACTCTGGTGAGACATATCTAGACTGCTGGGTTCAGTGCTGTGCTCTCTCTGGGATGATTAAGGGTTTGGAGTATCTGACATATAAAAACAAGCTGAGAAAGCTGGGATTATTCTGCTTAAAAAGGAGAAGACTTGGCCAGGATCTCACCAGAGTGTATAGATACCGAATAGGAGGGAATACAGAAGACAGAGACAGGCTCTTTTCAGTGGTGCTGAGTGACAGAACAAGAGGGAGCATAAACTGAAACACAGGAACAAAATAAAAATAGATATATTTAAATGTTTAATGTGGCTGAGTGTAACTCAGTACCATTAGGGAGGTTCACAAAGGCAACAGACTACTTGTATTCTGGAATTACTTATATTCCCATTGATATAACTGAAATATGTAAATCTCTTTCACAGGTCTACTTAAAACTATCTCACTTAATGAGACTGTTTTCCAACACCAGTAGTAAATATCTGGTGTTATACAAGAAATGTGAATGTGACTGACGATTCTTTTTGGATAGTAGGAGTATTTTTTTCTTATTTCTATTCAGTCTGTGAGGTAACTGCTTTCTCTCCAATACAAACAGATCCCTTTAAAAAGTTTACCAACATATTCACAGTAAATATTATTTAAGACACTGGTTGCATAAATATTCTGCCAAGACCATAATTTTTAGGCATCGCTAATCTTCAAATAATCATTATACAATGGTATATGAGCATAATCCTTTCTTTTTTTCCTTTTTTTCTTTTTTTTTTTTTTTTTTTCCCACCAGATTACAGTAAAGAGGGGGATGAAGCCTTCTTGAAGCAATTTGAGGATACCTGTGTACTGCAGATTCACTGAATAGACGAGACTGGAAGGTACCTCTGGAGATCACCTAGACCAACACTTATGCTCAGGTAGGGTCAGTTGAGCACGTTGCTCAGGACTATGTTCAGTCAGGTTTTGAGTTATCACTAAGCATGGAGACTCCACAGCTTATAAGGGCAGCCTGTTCCATGTTTGACAACACAGTAAAATATGTTTTTCTTTCATTCCTGTATGCGTATCTCAGCATGATTCCCAGTCTTTCCCTTTGTCTCAGTACCATAGAATATGACAATGCAGTATTCTGAATATGGAGGTTATTGCTTGTTGTGGTTTAACCCAGCAGGCAGCTAAACACTACACAGTCATTTGCTCATTCCCCCCATCGCAGTCAAATGGGGGAGATAATTGGAAAAAAAAGGTTAAAAAAAATGGGTTGAAATAAAGGCAGTTTAATAGGACAGAAAAGGAAGGGAAAACAATAAAAATAATAACAACAATAATGATAAAACACTATAGAAAGCAAGTGACGCATAATAAATTGCTCATCACCCACTGACCGATGCCCAGCCAGTCTCCAGTCAGCAGCCACCTGTCCCAACCCAGCCAGCTCCCCGTCTGTTTTATTTTTCCACATGATCCTATAAGGTATAGGACATCCCTTTGGCCAATGTGAGTCAGCTGTCCTGGCTGTGTCCCCCCCCAGCTCCTTGTGTACCCTCCTCACTGGCAGGGCAGCATGAGAAGCTGAAAAGTCCTTGGCTCTTTAAAAGCACTGCTCTACAACAACCAATCCATCAGTGTGTTGTCAGCATTATTCTCATCCCAAATCTAAAACACAGAACCATACCAGCTACTAGGAAGAAAATTAATTCTATCCCAACTGAAAGCAGGAAACTGTTGATTTCACAGAAATAGGACTAGTAGGGCCTGACTTAAACTGAGCTATATCCAAACAACCTCTCTGCCATGGAAGTGATTTTCTGTGCATTGTTTTGCTGTATTGTGGCTGCTGTGAACTCCAGTTTATCATCCTTATTGTCAATAATTTTATAAAATTAAAATATATACACTTTTTAAAGCTTAACAACTAAAGTTGCGCCAGGGGAGGTTTAGGTTGGATGTTAGGAAGAACTTCTTTACTGAAAAGGTTGTTAGGCATTGGAATGGGCTGCCCAGGGAAGTGGTTCAGTCACCATCCCTGGAGGTCTTTAAAAGACATTTAGATGTAGAGCTTAGTGATATGGTTTAGTGGAGGACTTGTCAGTGCTAGGTCAGAGGTTGGACTAGGTGATCTTGGAGGTCTCTTCCAACCTAGATGATTCTGTGATTCTGTGTTTGTATTTTTCTGAATTAGTGATATTGGCATAAATGTGGAAGCTGCTGTTACTTTCAAATGTTCACACATTAAAGAAAAAAAGCCTAAAAATTTGACTGTTACTTGAATTCTTCTGTGTTTTCCCGTTAAACGTATTTGATACCAGAAGGCAGTGTGAATATAGTTGAAAATCTTAAAACCTGGGTGGTCAGTTCTCACATGAACAAGACACCCAGCGTGAAGTCAGCTCTCATGAACTTCTCTCAATGCCAGCAAACCCCAGATAGGGTAATAATTCCCACTGAGCTGTGAAAGATCAGTATGGGAGTTTCACTGCTGAAAGCTGATTTTAGGAAACTCAAGCAGTCATTAACCATTTCTTCTGGCTTTAGGTAAGCCCTGAATTGTTCAGTTAGGTTTGTGAAAAAGACTAAATCAAATGCTATGTGATATTGTATATTACTGTGCTACTGTGTTCATAAATGAACTCATCTGAAATTAATAATTTATAAACATTGTTTTAAAAGTCATAAAAAGTTCACGACACTGAATTTTTTTATGGGATTGCCATGACCATCTTCAAATGTGGAAAGTTCTCCAGGCTACAGAATGCAGAAAAAATGCGTCATCTTCCTGAGTGCTTAATTTTCTGCAGCAGTTTTATTCTATGTCCTTCAACATAAGCTTGCATAAATATGAGGCTTTTTCTTCCTTTCTTTCTTTCTTTCTTTCTTTCTTTCTTTCTTTCTTTCTTTCTTTCTTTCTTTCTTTCTTTCTTTCTTTCTTTCTTTCTTTCTCTTTCTTTTTCTTTCTTTCTTTCTTTCTTTCCTTTCTTTCTTTCTTTCTTTCTCTCTTTCTCTCTTTCTCTCTTTCTCTCTTTCTCTCTTTCTCTCTTTCTTTCTCTTTCTTTCTTTCTTTCTTTCTTTCTTTCTTTCTTTTCTTTCTTTCTTTTTCTTTCTTTCTTTCTTTCTTTTCTAATAGTGAGTGATGCCTGAAACAGATACAGCTGTCCTTCCAGTTTTTATTTGAAATATTTTATGAGGAAGATTTATTTTACATAGACAGTAAAAGTGCTCCAATAAAATCTGGCCCTCATCGGTGAAACTGAGAATACATAGATGGGGCTGCCCCATAGCTCAGCAGAGTTTGAGCACAGATCTGTATTTCAGGATGTCTTAAGCTCTTCGCATTCTGCAGGCTGCTGCCAGTAACATGACCCACTGAGATGCATGGGAAGCTGAAAATGTTATCATTTGAGCCACACCACGTTTCAAAATCTTATACTTCAGAGCTGGTCACTACTGAGACCTGTTCTCTAGAGGGTAGGTAGCATCTCATTAGTGATCTGGTCTCATAAGAGATATGATAATGAGGCAGGCAAATGATTCTTACAGTTTTTCAACAGTTGCATTATTCATTGTGATAGTGAAAATCCAAACCAAAGCAAGACAGTGTCTGAAGTGTTCAAATGTGCAGTGTTGAATTTGCTCCTTATCCTTAATTTTTTTTCTGTGACTTTTGGAATATTTTGCAAAGTAACTATTAAACTACAGTACCACTGGCATAGGTGCTAAGACAATGAGCATGTCATAGTGCCCTGCTTTCACAGACGTTACAGACTGAAGTGGGATGCTGGATGAATAACTTAAGTCAGCTTGAAAATCTTGAAATCTTGAAAATAGCAGTCCCACTGGCAACATTAATCAACTCTAATTTCTGTGGCAGTCTGGCACACAACTAAGTGAATATTCATATATATTTTTATAACACCACATGCTGTTGGCAAATCTAAGTTATTAATAGAGCTCATTGTGAGGGAACCAGTCCACAGCAGATGGTTCCTTAGCACAACAGATTTAAATCTTATCATATGCTACCTCGCCAACTACATTCACCTAGATTGCTCATTTGTCCAATTTTCTCATATATACCATTATACTTTCTTTCAGAACAGTCTTCATGTACAAAATGTATTCCCTGTAAGAAAATTGCAAGGCTATACTATTAATCTTCTCATCTATTTTCAAAATGCAGCTGTGTTATGATCAGTACAAAACAATCAGTGATGAGCACATGGCAGCTATATAGGTTGCTGTAGTCACTTGCTAAGCTATATTTAATTCTCATTTTCTTTAATGTTCCTCAAACTGTTTGTGCTAGGCTCTTCTGGGCAAGTACCATCCTTCTGTTACTTGCTCCAGCACAATGTCCTGATGCTACCTGAAAAAAAAACTGTTTGGTATTACTACACTGGTGGACCAATAGATCAAAATGATTAAATTATTTAATCACTTTGTCATGGGAGCTACTGTGTTTTTTTTTTTTCTTTCTTTTTTTTTTTTTCCTTTATAAGAAGATTTTGACAGTGGCTAAGTCTATTTCCATTTCTATCAGAACTGTGGCACACTGCACTTTTGGATCAATATAATCCATCATAGCAGTTATTTCTGTCTTGTTTAGTTTATTCTTCTTTTCCAAATGGATTAGCTGTGTCATTTTTAATGAAATGTTTTCATGATGTATCTTTAGAAGATTATGTCATGAGAGCACTAACATGACATTTTAATTAAACTTAACCCATATTTCACTTACCCTTTTTATCACTGGGTAAAATAAGACATGAGGAAAGGAATTGACATAGGGCAACTATACATAGCAAATTAATGGCAAAAGCACTGGGATAAATCTTATTCTAACACTGCAGCCAAAAAAAAAAAAAAAAAAAAAAAAAAAACCACAACAGATTATGTGATATTAAGGGAAATGATTTGAGGCATAATGCTCTTTGCACCTTCAGCATGTATCATAGATTGTACCAAAAGACTTAATTATATACACTGGTATTCATAAAGACACTGGAGACCTTGTAACACTTTAGGACCACATCCTGCAAAAGGGCTGATTGCTTTCTGCAGAGAATTTGTGGCAGTGATAACAAGGCTTCATAAAAGTCACCATTTGCTGTGAAAAGACCCAGAAGAAATGTAGAGCAAGAAATATGGTGAGAAATGTATCACTGTTATTAAAAGTAGAGCCATGGGATCTTGGGAGAAATTGCCTGGCATGAAAGCACATAAACCTTTTGGAGAACTTAATAGAAGCCAAGGGAAATGTTAAAGAAATTAGGACAGTAAACTGAGGTAAAAAAAAAAAAAAAAAAAAAAAAAAAAAGATTAATAAGAGAGTGAGAGCAATGAAATGGAAAGGTATTTTCTCTATTTTTTTCTAAAGTTTTCTCAAAAGACATAGAGTAGATTGTGTGCTCAGCTGTACTGTGAACATACTGTGATATCTTCAGAAAACAAGCTTTAGGTCTTCTCTGTTTCATTTTAGACCAGCTTTACTTACTGAGGTAATGAGGGAAGTTAAGACTATATTAGGTGCTTTTATGCTTTTGGCATCCATTCCTGTTGGCTTGTTATAGGTCTATGGGGACTTAGAATAATGAATGTCACCAGTCACAACTTCAAGCTTCCGGTTTATGGGACCATGTAGCATCTGTCTTGGTTTTGGCTGGGATAGAGTTAATCTTCTTTCTTGTAGCTGGTATGGTGCTGTGTTTTAGATTTAGGATGAGAATAATGATGACAACACACCAATGTTTTAGTTGTTGCAGAGCAGTGCTTATAAAGAGCCAAGGACTTTTCAGCTTCTTGTGCTGCCCCGCCAGCGAGGAGGCTGGGGCTGCACAGGGAGCTGGGGGGGGGGACACAGCTAGGACAGCTGACTCAGACTGGCCAAAGGGTGTGCTGGTTTTATCCAGCTGGGCAGCTGAGCTCCAACACAACTGCTCTCTCACTCCCAGTTCTCAAAGGCGAAAAACCACAATGAAAATGACTCAAGGGTTGAGATAAGGACAGGGAGATCACTCACCAATTACTGTAATGCGCAAAACACACTCAGCATAGGGAGATTGATGTAATTTATTGCCTATTGATAACAGACTAGAGCAGTGAAAACTGAAAACAAACTAAAAACACCTCCTGCCTATCCACCCTCTTCCACCTCCTCCCCCCCAACTGGTGCAGGTGAATGGGCAATGGGGGCTGCAGTCAGTCCCTAACACTTCGTCTCCACTGCTCCTTCATGGTTACTCTCTGCCCCTGCTCCAACATGGAGTCCCTCTCATGGGATGCCGTCCTTCCCAAATTGATCCTGCGGGGGCTTCCCACAAGCATCAGTTCTTCAAGAACCACTCCCTTATGGGTCTGTACCACACGGTTCATCCGTCAGGAGCAAACATGGGTCCCCCACGGGCAGCAGCTCCCCCCAGACCCCCTGCTCCTGCGTGGGCTCCTCTCCACGGGCTGCAGCTCCGGCCTGGGGCCTGCTCCTGCGGGGGCTCTCCATGGGCCGCAGCCTCCTCCAGGCAACATACACCTTATCCCATATATGTGGTGTCATGTGGAACAATAAAACGGAGTTGCTTGGGTTGGGACAGTTGGCTGCTGACTGGAGACTGGCTGAGCATTGGTCAGTGGTTGATCAATTGTATTGTGTATCCCTTGCTTTGTATATTCTTTTATCATTATTTCATTATTGTTTTTGTTATTATTGTTTTCCCTTCCTTTTCTGTCCTATTAAACTGTCTTTATCTCAACCTACAAATTTTTACTTGTCTCTCTCTCTCTTTTTCTTATTTATTTATTTATTTATTTATTTATTTATTTATTGGATTCTCTCCCCCATTCCACTTTGACTTGGGGAATGAGTAAATGGCTGTGTGGTGCTTAGCTGTCTGCTGGGTTAAAACACAAGAGCAACCAACACCAAGAAAATTGACATACATCTTGTTCCATAATTCATCAGATATTTATATATAAAAAAGGAGGATAATCCTTAAATGAAAAAAAAAATACAATTTTATATTTTTAATATATGCATATATATATGTAATTCATAAAGCTTCCTCTTTCTCTTCCTAAGCAGTGAAACAGCAGTGGAAGCAAGGATCAAAAGTTGTCTGAAATACACCACTAACCAGGTCAGTGCTCAGGTCAGTGAAAGGAGATGGTGCTACAGCAATGAAAACAACAGCCACCAGTTGTATTACTGCTAGTTAGCATGCTCTCTTTGCTCTCCCTATAAATTGTTTTGAAACAATTTTTGGTAACAGATATTTGGAATGATTCATCCTTGGTGACAGGGATGGTGTGAGGACCACATTGACCCTTCCAAAAATGTTAGGGATATTTTCATAGAAGAAATGGAAATCAACCGGCCTCTTAATACTTTTAGCTGAGCTCTGCATTTCCCAAAAGCTTGGGTATTTTTCAAGCTCTGGTTCACTCCATCTTTATACTAGGACAATTGTTCTAGACGAAAATCAAATTGATGTACTGTTTAGGCAAGCATGCTCCATTGTGGTAGCCTGAGCTTGCTCTACATACAGCTTGAAATAGGCAAGTTCAGAGCCATAAGATATCAGATCTGCAAAACCAGCATATGAAAGACAGTAGGAACTAACTTTAAAAATAAGCTCTTACATGGGCTTAAGCCACTGGAATTAACACAGGAATCATTTAGTTTTAGTCTCAGTAAGATAATTACAGTTATATGTATCAGCGTCGTAGAGAATGATGTGATATATCTTTCCTGATAGTTATTTCATTCGTCTACTGTTGGCACCAGATATCACTATATTTATATGCTGTTATTCAGCCCATTTAATACTGCAGTCAACCAGCCGTTCTCATAGGCATTACTACTCATCAGATATTAACCAGTTGCCTTCCATTTCTTTAAGTGTATGCAAGTTACACTTAAGTAAGTGTATGCACTTACTTTGCAGTAGCAATACCATGCTGTTAATTTATAAGTTGTAATTATTTAACATTTTTTCTTAGAATGATAAATATGATTTTCTAAGCTCTCATTATTCATACAGGGAAGATCCAATTAACCTATAAGTAGGTATAGCTTCCCAAAATTGCAACATTTAAGAATGGATTAAATCGCTCATGATTTCCAAAATTATAACATACAGAACCTCAAATAGTTAATGATTCAAGGGAGGTTTGACTACAAAAAAATAGTGTAATTCATTGTTGCCTACTGTAGAGCACGCTTTATATGTTTAAAGCGTTAAACTGTTCTTAGATCTATGGATTTTCAGCTATATTTTAGCAGTGTGCAGTGACATGAAATTGACTTTTGTTTGCAAAGGTAGACAGCAGCCTTTTGAACTAAAAGACTAAAAAGTAGCAGAAAAGTTGTATTAAAAGGCAGGCAGTTGTTGGTGTTAACCACACAGGGTAGGAAACCAGGTGTGAAGTAGAAACCTCCTTAGGAAACACTCCTAAGGGAAGGAATAGCGAAAATTGAAAATACTTTTGTTGTCCTGTTTTCTTATCATATTTACAGCTAGTTCACTATCTTTTCTTTTCTCTTTTTAATGTACCAAGAAGTATCCTCAGGTGAATGATAAAATATCTTCTACTTATTTCTGTACATTGAATTATTCTCCATCCTGTGATTTCAGCATAAAATCTGAAAATACTTCCCTAGAAGAGAGGGTACTGTTCTCATCATTTGCACTTCATAATTTATACTGCTGTATTTTCTGTGAATAATAGATTATTATTTATTAGGAAAAATCAACTATCATGCATGGCATTTTTTTCTCACATTGTATTGACAGGAAAATACATAACTTTTTTTTCAAAGTAACAAAACATTTGTTTTTTCATATTAACTGTTCCCTGTGTCAATGATGAAGGAAACACTTATCCAATCTTCTTCTCAGAAGCAGAAAAGTGAATTTCAGAAAGGTTATGAAACCTACCCAAACATCATCTAAGATAAAAGTTACTCCAAGAAGAAAAATTAGAAATCTGAGACATGTTTTCTGACTCCTGAGCAATCCTCATTTTTACAGGGAACAAAGAGCTCACACCACTGATGGCAATGCTTCACCAGACTGGTATTACCAGCTTGCAAAGGAGAAAAGAATCCACTATGCAACAACATGCAGACTTCAGTTCTAATCAATCATATACAACATTTTAGATTTGCAGCGAACTATGCACTTCAGGACTATTATTCAGCACAGAAAGAAAATAAAGCAAGTAGGAAAAAATAAGCAGTAAATAAAAATTGTTTTTCCAAGAAAAAAATAGTGCTTAACTATTTATCTATTACTCTGATATCTTTCTTTCCAAAATGTGCCATACTTGCCAAACTGGGACAGTTTTAATCTCACAGATTCAACACAGTGTTTCTTAAAGTTTTGATGCCAGCATTTCTCACTTGCATACCACCACAAAATTTGGTTCAGCTGAAACTCTCACAATACGCTGTATCTTAAGGGAAGAGAAGGGAAAATGCTCCATGGAATTTTTCAATAAACACAATTCTTCCCTTATTGAAATGACCATTATGAAAACTCAACAGCACATATTCAACAGTGGCAGTTTTTCAAACTTGCATCTTCTGTTTTTTCTTATTTTTAGTGTTTTCTCCAGAAGATGCCTGGAAACAGGACTGATATTAAACACAGATGTCAGAGTGCCAGTGCTAGAAAATATCTCTGTGAACAAATCAAAAAAATATAAAGATCATCAGTTTTGCAGCAAAGCTGAGCATAATATTGCAGCAATAAATCTTTATTGGCAAACTTCACATTTTTTTCCTTTTCACTCAGATTTATTTATTTATTTATTTATTTATTTATTTATTTATTTATTTATTTATTAATGTATATATGCATTGGCTTTGCGTGGCAAACGGTTTGATAGCAGGGGGCTGCAGTGGTGGCCTCTGTGAGAAGAGTCCAGAAGCTTCCCCAGGTCAGATCAGAGCCACCTCCTGCTGCTGGCCAGGCCGAGCCAGGAAGTGACACTGGTTGTGCCTCTGTAAGAGCAGATTTAAGGAAGGAAAAAAACTGCTGCACAACAGAGAGAGGTGTGAGAAGCAGCCCTGCAGCCCCCCAGGTCAGTGCAGCAGGAGGGCAGGAGGTGCTCCAGGCAGGCAGCAGCAGTTCCCCTGCGGCCTGTGCAGAGGCCCCTGGTGGAGCAGGCTGTCCCCCTGCAGCCCATGGGTCCCACACGGAGCAGATCTCCACGCTGCAGCCCGTGGAGGAGCCCCCGGTGGAGCAGGTGGATGTGGCCTGGAGGAGGCTGCGGCCCATGGAGAGCCCCCGCAGGAGCAGGCCCCGGGCCGGAGCTGCAGCCCGTGGAGAGGAGCCCACGCAGGAGCAGGGGGTCTGGGGGGAGCTGCCGCCCGTGGGGGACCCGTGCTGGAGCAGTTTGCTCCTGGGGGATGGATGGACCCTGTGGTACAGAGCCGTGTGGGAGCAGTTCTTGAAGAGCTGCTGCCTGTGGGCAGCCCCCGCAGGCTCAGTTCGGGCAGGACGGCATCCCGTGGGAGGGACCCCACGGGGAGCAGGGGCAGGGAGGGACCGTGAAGGAGCAGCAGAGATGAAGCATTAGGGACTGACTGCAGCCCCCATTCCCCTGCGCTGCTCCGAGGGAGGAGGCAGAAGAGGGTGCATGTGGAAGAACGTGTTTTTGGTTTGCTTTTAGTTTCTTACTGCTCTACCTTGTTATTAACTAGTATTAAATTATATCAGTCTCTCTGTGCTATGTCTGTTTTGCCCATGAAGATAATTGGTGAGTGATCTCCCTGTCCTTATCTCAACCCTTGAGCCCTTTCCATTGTATTTTCTACCCCTTTCCTTTGAAGAGGGGGACTGAGGAAGCTATTGTGATTGAGTTGAGCTGCCCATCAGGGTAAACCACCACAAAATGTGTAACTTTTTTTTTTTTTTTCACAGCTAAGTTTTGTGTTATAAATCATTTGTGTATGAAGGTTTATGAAAAAATACATTTCATGTAGTATTTTTAAAGACCTTAAAACTCCCAGTCAGGATCAAAATTCAGTTTCAGATGCTACATAAACAGCCAAACAAAAGGTGAGATTCTTGCCCTGAAAACCATAACAACCTGATTTTGTTTTATTCTGTGTCAAGAATGTAAGGACAAAATGAGACATGCATTTATTTAGTATTGAGTACTGAGTTATGCCCAGAAAAAGTGAACTAGCAGTTCCCTGCTTTATAATAAATTGACAAAAATGCATCCTAATGGTGGAATAGAAGAGGCCTATCTCTTTCTTCACCCTCCTTAAATTACCTGATGCTGTGATGTAATTGTATTAATGGATACCAAGACTTAAAAGGCAGAAGGAGGCACAAGTACTTTTTTACTGTTAAGCCACCAGCTGATGAACTGTTGATGAAGGTACTTTTTCCTTATTGCCTTTTAAGATTGAGGTGTTGTTTATGAAGGGCATATCTCCTTAATGCACATAAATGGAATATTTTGTGGGGGGACAGACTGCTTATTTAAAATAAATCCTCATTTGAGATATTTGCTTGCACTGCAGTATTTAAAATGAAGCTAACACCGAGCCCAATGCCCAATTCCTTATAGTACTCCTCTCATTTAAGTTAATGACAGAAAGCATCCCTGACTTCAGAAAAGTAAGGCCAGACCTTATGTGGGCTGCATACCACTGAGACACTTAATCCTTTCCTCAGAGCACTGAGTCATAGCAGACTTTTGAGTAGCTTGGTACAGATCAGGGGAAGATCCATGCCATAGAATATTATACACTGTCCAGGACAGCTAAATCACGTCCACCTGCCCTGTTCACAGGAAAGTTAAGAATCTCGTTCCCTCTTTTGAACAAAGGATTGCATCCATTGCAGGACACATTCTGTAACGGTTGAGTCAGAAACTCCAGAATTGCAGGATGTGTCTGATTTTTGTGTTTTGATGTAAAAAATGTCTTTGACTTGGCTAATAGAGCTCTTTGAATCCAATCAGCACAGTTTTAGAAACAAATACATAGCTTTCTCTTCCTGTTGACTACAAAGAAAACATAAAATAAATAAAGGTCCTATATTATAGAAGGAGCTCTTTCTTCGTTCCTTTTTTTTTTTTTTTTCTTTTTTTTTTCCTTAAAACAAAGAAGCCAAATCCTGACTTTGCCTAATGTGGCAGTTAGAGCCTTATTAAGTCTTTTGTCTTGGCTATTATGATCCAAATTTACAGGATTTATCAAAGAGACTGTGAGATTCAGCTACCATTAAGCACCTATCAGACATACCTGTTAGAAGTATAGTCATGTTAAGTTCATAATTAAATGTTGTCAAATAGTGCTTTGTTAAATCGACATATTCAGCACATATTCTGTTGCAACATATTGGTTAGCTTCAGTCATTTGTCCCAGATATGAAGGCAGCTGGTAAGGCAGGTGACACCTTCATGAAGGCATCTGAATCACAGCCTTGCTTTCCACTGCCTATAGTGGAAGTTTAGACACGTGGTTCACATGCAGTGGACAGTTGTGTTTTAGCCAAATTCCATCTGGCTAAATTGGAAGCTGAATTTTACCATGCTTATATAGCTAAACTAGATCTGATTTTAAAATAGGTCAGTCACTGAGGCAATTAGGTAGCAAATGAAGGTGGGAGTGGATATAAAGCTCCACAGGTTGTTTCTAGACTAACACTGCACATATGCCTGTACCATAACTCTTCAGGAAAATCTGAGCCTGCATAAGTCTGTTTATGATACTTCAGGATATATTTGCTCAGCTAGACATCTTTTTAAGTTTCACTGATATTTAACAAGTCAAATTAAAGCTAGTGAGTTTGTTACATACATTCCAGCATACATATGTTTGTTTTTATTTATCGCATTTATGAAAAATATTTTGGTTGTTATGTCATTTCATATGAGAAATGAGGAAAATGTGCAAATCATTGCTACATAAATTATTTTTCTGCTACTTTTTTTCCAGCCTCAGTCTCACAGGAATTATCATATTCACAGATGTGAGGATCTGGAACTTGACGGGCAAGGAAATGACAATGTGGACAAAGGTTCATCCACATTGGGGCAGTTAACCAGGGCAAGTCAACCTACACACCACATCACAACAATTCCCACCAAGAAAAAAAGAAGTGTTATAGTCATAGTGGACTTCCTTCTGAAGGAAATGGATGGCCTGATTTGCCATCCAGACCCAACCCATAGGGATGTCTGCTGTCTCCCTGGGGCTCAGGTAAGAGGTATTGCTCAGAAAATCACTCACCTGGTATGTCCTTCTGATTATTACCCCTTATTGGATTTTAATGGTGGCAGTGATGACATGGCAAAGAGAAGTCCAAGAGTGATCAAAAGGGGAGCCAATGGTATCCTGGGCTGCATTCAGAAGAGTGTTGCCAGCAGGTCAAGGGAGGTGTTCCTTCTCTACTCAGCCCTGGTGAGGCCACACCTGGAGTACTGTGTCCAGTTCTGGGCTCCCCAGTACAAGAGGGACATAGAACTAGTGGAGCGAGTCCAGAGGAAGGCTACAAAAATGATTAGAGGACCGGAGTACCTGCTGTACAAGGCCAGGCTGAGAGAACTGGGCCTGTTTAGCCTGGAAAAGAGAAGACTGAGGGGAGATCTCATAAATGTGTATGAATATCTGAGGGGAGGGTGTCAAGAGGACAGAGCTGGTCTCTTTTCTGTTGTGCCCAGCGAGAGGATGAGAGGCAACAGACACAAACTGAAGCACAGGAAGTTCCGGCTGAATAGGAGGGGGCATTTCTTTACTGTGAGGGTGACAGAGCACTGGAACAGGTTGCCCAGAGACATTGTGGAGTCTCCTTCTCCAGAGATATTCAAAACCCACCTTGATGCCATCCTGTGCAACATGCTGTAGGTGATCCTGCTTCGCAGGGGGAGGTTGGACTAGATGATCTTCAGAGGTCCCTTCCAACCTCAGCCATTCTATGATTCTGTGATTCTGTGATATTTCATAATTCTATTGCTACTCCTCCCACATCTTACTAGAACATTGTTTAAAACTCCTTTAAAAACTCTTTTAAAAAAATAAATCTGTTTTCAGTAAGTCTATTGACAAGATACTTTCTGAAGGTGAGTTTTCAGGTGACAGCTTTGTGTTTCAAACTTCAATTATCATCTCAGATGGGAAAAAAAATAGACACACCTTTCTTTTGTCTTTCTTTTATTTTACAGTTTTTGGATTAGACAAAAGAGAACCACAAAGTTGTTGAGTCATTTTAAATTGATCATTGCTTTAAAGCATATGGAATTCCTATTTTCTGCTCCATTTGAAAGCCCTAGGAAAATAATTTTTGCAAGGAAAAAATATGTATGTGGCAGAAATTGCTATTTTCTCTTGCTAGAGAAATACATCTAGGTATGGAACAAGAGGAAGGCTTTGTGCAAATACCTGAAAGGAAGTTGTGAGGAGCTGGGAGGCAGCCTCTTCTCACAGATAACTAGCAATAGGACCAGAGGGAATCACCTCAAGTTGCAACAGGAGAGGTTCAGGTTGAAAATTAAGAGAAATTTCTTCTCAGAAAGAGTGGTTAGAACAGGTTGCACAGGGAGGGGGTAGAGTCACTGTCCCTGGTAGCGTTTAAGGAAAGGTTGGATGTGGTACTTGGGGACCTGTTTTACTGGGTAATATGAAGCTAGGGGGATGGTTGGACCAGATGATCTTGGAGGTCTTTTCCAACCTTAACAATTCTATGATTCTTTGATTCTTTATCACATAGAACTCATCCTGCCAGCAATGTGTGCTTGCAGCCCAGAGAGCCAACCATATCCTGGGCTGCATGAAAAGAAACATGGCCAGAAGGTTGAGGGAAGAGATTCTCCCCATCTGCTCTGCTCTCACAAGACCCCACCTGGAATGTTGCATTCAGCTCTTGCGAGACCCCAGCCCATGAAGGACATGGAATTATTAGAATGAGTCCAGAGGAACACCATGAAGATGATCAAAGGGCTGGAGCACCTCTCCTATGAAGACAGGCTGAGAGAGCTGGGGCTGTTCAGCTTGGAGAAGGGACGGCTCCAAGCAGACCTTATGGCAGTCTTCCAATACCTTAAGGCGGCCCACAGGAAAGCTGAGGAAGGACTGTTTGTCAGAGAGTGGAGTGATAGGACAAGGAATAATGGTTTCAAACTAAAGGGTACATTTAGATTAGATATAAGGAAGAAATTCTTTACTCTGAGGGTGGTGAGGCACTGGAACAGGTTGCCCAGAAAAGCTGTAGGTGCCCCCCCATTCCTGGAAGTGTTCAAGGCCAGGTTGGATGGGGCTTTGGGCAACCTGGTATGGTGAGAGATGTCCCTGCCTATGGCAAGGGGGTTGGAATTAGATGATATTTAAGGTCCCTTCCAACCCCAAACATTCAATGATTCAATGATATTTTTATTTTTAACCTTTATTTTCATCCTTTTTTTTTTCCATATTCTAAACGTCAAGATAAGATTGGAATGAAATGTTACCATTTTTATCATCACCATTTAAAATGATCTTTGTTGTGCTGTTGATTTGTGTGATATTTATATTCTGTGTATTATTTGTGTTGTTATTGTAATTATTTTCTTATTAGCATTGACTATATTCTTCCTGTGCATCCTTAAGCTCATGTAAATTATCCTTACAACAGCATAGATATTGATACAATTGAATACTTGTCATTGTGTAAAGAAAAAAAAAATCCAAGGGAACAACAATGAGGCCAACTGTATGAAGTTCAGCAAGGCCAAGTGCTGGGTCCTGCATCCTGGGGCACAACAACCCCAAGCAGCACTACAGGCTGGGAGAGGAGTGGTTAGAAAGCTGCCTGGCAGAGAAGGACCTGGGAATACTGGTTGATAGTCAGCTGAATATGAGCCAGCAGTGTGCGCAGGTGGCCAAGAAGGCCAACAGCATCCTGGCTTGCATAAGAAGCAGTGTGGCCAGCAGGTCTAGGGAGGTGATTGTCCCCCTGTACTCGGCTCTGGTGAGGCCGCACCTCGAGTACTGTGTTCAGTTTTGGGCCCCTTGCTACAAGAAGGACATGGAGGTGCTCGAGCAAGTCCAGAGAAGGGCAACAAAGCTGGTGAGGGGTCTGGAGAACAAGTCTTACGAGGAGCGGCTGAGGGAGCTGGGATTGTTCAGCCTGGAGAAGAGGAGGCTCAGCGGCGACCTTATTGCTCTCTACAGGTACCTTAAAGGAGGCTGTAGCGAGATGGGGGTTGGTCTGTTCTCCCACATGCCTGGTGACACGACGAGGGAGAATGGGCTGAAGTTGTGCCAGGGGAGGTTTAGGTTGGATATTAGGAAGAACTTCTTTACTGAAAGGGTTGTTAGGCATTGGAATGGGCTGCCCAGGGAAGTGGTTCAGTTCCCCGGAGGTCTTTAAAAGACATTTAGATGTAGAGCTTAGTGATGTGGTATAGTGGAGGACTTGATGGTGTTAGGTCAGAGGTTGGACTCGGTGATCTTGGAGGTCTCTTTCAACCTAGATGATTCTGTGATTCTGAGACAAGACCTTTTCATCTAAATATGAGATTTGCTTTTTTTAAGATCCTTTTGGGTGAAAGATCACGTTAATGTACATGGCATTATCTATTGCATTGAAATAACTTCAGCCAACTTTTTCAAGAGCAAATTGCCTAGTCTTTTTTTTTTTCTGCACCAAAATGTATTTTAAGAATTAAATATCATCTTTTCCAGGTTCTAGGTTTTCAGTGGTCATGATTCTGGTCTCCCCCTTTCTCCCTTGTTGGACGTTACTGGTGCTGCTTGAGGAAGAAATTGTCCCACTAGCCCTGTGGATGCTCTTGGCTCCCATCTTGCAGACTCATGGCAGCCAGTCCTTGTGGTGCACTGACACTCTTGCTTTTTTACAGATTTGTCTGTATATAAAACTGTATTCCAAGGTAATTTTGACAGCTTAAAATGGAGTACATTGGGGAATGACAATAAGGAAGACGATGGAAAAATATTTCAATAAGTGGTGAAAGTAAATTAGTGGTTGATTATTCATGTTACATTTTTCATTATCACTTAACTTATCATTTCAAATAAGGTATATCTGTGCTGCATGGTCAATACTGAAACATTAATGGAAATATGTCCCTGCTAATCCAGTTATTATTAAAAACACAATTCAAAAATATTGTTTCACTATCTTTTCAGCCACAAAAGAAACATGTTGACCAGCCAGGGTGCTGTCATTTGCAGACCACAGCACGCTGAAGAGTCACTGATCTGACTTTTTGGATTATATATTTGTATTCCATATTTTTATTCTCATTATTAGTAAGATGTACCCAATTATCCTGATAGCCCTAAAAATGATTTCTCAGTACCTAACATTAAAAACATCATATCCTCTAAAACAAAAGTTTTTAAGGAATACCTTAGCCACTGAGTCCCATCTTCTGTCATCAGAGGAATGATGCATTTAAGGTATAAAACTGAAATCAGATTGGTAATGGTGTTTTGTTTTTTTTTGTTGTTGTTTGTTTGTTTTTGTTTGTTTTTTTTTTGTTTTAATGTTTGTTTGGCTGTTTGCTTCTATAATAATAATAATAATAATAATAAATGTGTATCTACCACGGAGTGGTATAATTTCTTTTGGTAATACTATGTCATTATTATTTTTAAATTTTAGTACAACAGTGTAACAAAAGAAGAAAAGCTCATCTTCACTTTTTAGAAAGGAACACAATGCAGATAAAGACTAATTGGCCTCTCCAAAACTACGCAGGGGATTAATTCAGAGTATCAGAAGATGTTAAAACAGAAGATACTCTTTCTTTGTTTCCCATATAGAGAAATAAATGCACTCTATTTTGGTCACCTAGATATTTTGTCGTATCACTTATCACACAGAGACATATCACTGCATGTCAGCCCTGATTTTTGATGAATCTGCTGTATCCTGTTGCCGTGAAACCCAGATGTGGCAGACTACTTTAGATTAGACTACTTTAGATTTAGATTTAAACCCTGAGTATCAGTGACTGCATTCTGCAAACACTGCAAGTACAGGCTGATAACTGCTTGTTAGGAAGGAGACATGCTATGTTCTCAAAAGGGGATAACAGAGACACTTTCTGTGGGTCTCAAATCAACAGGTTCAACAGGTAACTCATATTACCATGCCTTCATGAATCCTGCTTTTACACGGGTGGGATAAATTTAAAGTCTAAGTTATAGGTTAGTCAAGCATCTTGCTGCCTGTGTTCTGAGCCAAAAAGTGTATGTAGCACTGGCACTGGGCTCCAACTAATAAATCTGGATTCCAGTAGAATTAATTACCTCATTTTCAGTGCAGTGCTATAGCATTCATATGATTCTTTTTCATCCTTGAAAACTGGGATAAGTAAGAGGCAGGAATGAACTCCTATCTGTTGGCAATATACAGTCACAATGCATTCTTACATTTGTGGATCACTTCAATTAAGTCATCGGCAAAAGGATGCAATTTGGTCTATTAAAAGTGGGTAAGAACTTGACATATCATAGACTGTTGTCTTTAATTTATATTTTTAAATTATTTTCAAGACTAGTCTTTTCAGACTGTTCCTAATTAATAAAACAACTGGCTTTCCAAGACCACCCAGGAAGAGCACCTAAAGTAAAATAACATTTAATTGAAAACACACCTACAAATCAACATATAGTATAAAGTTAAGAACATTTATATTCAATAAAGCTGGATAATTGTAGATATTACAGTATTTTCTCTAAGCTCACTAGCTGGGAATTGACCTCCCAGCAGTACATTCTTGATACAATCTGACAGGTTTGCTTTTCATTTTCAATTTTTATAATTTGATCTGAGTCTCTGGACAACTTCAAGGCTCCAAGAATAAGTTTGACCAGCATAGTAGGCTTACTTGCAATAAGCAAATTTCTTTGTGTTAGTAACTTTGTACATCATAATCTCCTGGAAGTACTGAAGAGGAAAATAAAAAGCTTCTCCTTGAAGATTTGGTTTGTGAAGCATTACATTCCAAAGAATTAGTACTTTCATCATGTCAGAGATTTATTTCATGAACTAAGCAAATTGCTGTTATCCCTTGACATGGTGTCATGATTTGAAGATGTAATCTTCATTATTGATTAACCCCAGCAGATGGTATGACTCTTTGCAGTTGCACATAAGAAAGGAAAAAATATAGGTCAAAGAATAACTTGCCTTTTGGAATTATTTTAAATGCTTCTGTTAGCTTTTAGTATATCAGCATTTTAATATCTGTAGCACAATTAAGTGCCTTACTTCCAGATGGAGTCACACACAGTAATGTAACAGACATCTTTTTTACAGTTTTCAAAAGAAATGCTATTGTCAATGTGGGTAAGAACTCATTTTCTGACTTTTAGTAAAGTCAGCTTAAACAAAAATGCAAAAATACACAAAAAATAGTGAAAACAATAGATAACCTATGCTATAAATAGATCATGAGTGAAACCTCTAGTACACAGAGAGGGAAAAAACAAACAAACAAACAAAAAACCACAACAATAACAACAACTAAAAGAAAGCAAGTTTCCATCTTTTTTTATCTGTGTAAATCAAGGATTGTTTTCCTCTTTTCTTTCCTTTTTATTTTAAATATGTTATTGCTGGTGTTGGTTTTGTCTTGTCTAGGA
Organism: Anser cygnoides; assembly: GCF_040182565.1. Lineage (NCBI taxonomy): Eukaryota > Metazoa > Chordata > Aves > Anseriformes > Anatidae > Anser > Anser cygnoides. The sequence goes on from NC_089873.1 coordinate 134,814,384, forward strand.
AATTGCTAAATCAGAAATTGAATACTATATCTTTGTTAGTTCTATCAGCAAGCCATATATTTGGAAGACCAGGAGGATGAAGCTTTCTGCTTTTGTGGATTAGCTCCGACCAGCCTTGTTAATATTCGCTATAAAGCTCTCCTCATTAATTCTAACTGTGCCACAGTACATAACCCAGAAACCAGATTGTTATGCCTACCTTTTGTACATTTTATAATACCTGCTTGTCTACCCATACAAAAAGTTAAAGAAGCATAAGAAAAAGTCAGCCTGACAATAGATACGTTGCTGATTTGGTTTAAGGCAAAATGACATGGGTGCAAGATTTGCTTCAATGATAATTCTATGCCAGGAAGGCATATGCCACTATGGGATTATTTGAAATATCTGAATATCTGAAATGACTGTATGGAATCACTCTGAAATTAGCACAATATTGACTCCATAGGTGAAGATTTAATCCAGATTCTGATGTGCTGTACTTTTTGTGTTGTGGCAGACAGACAAAAGTTAGTTAATTCCTTTTGTCTGATAGTTACCAAATCTATCAAGCCTCCAGACTTAGATTCTTGTGGAAAAAATTGTTTTGTGACTAGACTTATATTATCTCAACAGGATACAGAGATAATATATTGGATGTACAAATGAGATGGTTCTTTTGTGGTTTTCCCCAAAATAATAGCAAGAAACAAACGAAAAATCTTTATAAATTTACAAACCGACAGTCAATTTGAAAGATTTGAAAAGAAGAGAGAGATTACACAATTTTATATTTCCAGGACAAAATACTTATGATATTCTGTTTTTAAAATCATTAACAACATGATCCATGGGTACTGTCAGTCTCTTTCCTAAACAAGCAGTCTCCACAGTATCTATCAATGAAGTGGGTCCTCTATGCTTAAATCCTAACTTCAGCTGAAATGCATTACAGTTTAACAACAACAAAAAATAGCATTAAATATTCAAATATTCATATCCTCCAATGCCTTACCCATATGCAGAAATAGGATTCCTGGTACATGCAGTACATGTGATGACCCCAGAACTCATTTCATAGCTTTAATTTGCCTTAGATAACAAAATCTGTAATGTACTCATTACTCTGAGATAAGAAAGCTAAAATAGCTAGGAAAGGTGGTGTCAAAGTGAGTTGCACATTACTGATTAGACAGATGCTGAAGCAGTACTTTGTCTTTCACTCAGTTTATGATACAGCAGATGATATTGCTCTGTGATCTTCTCTAATGTTGTTCCTGCATCCTTTACCTTACAATATTTCCTGCCTAAGATTAAACAGCTTCTTTGCAAGAAGCATCTATTTTATCTGTTAAAATGGCAAGTAAGCTGTATTTTTGTCAAGCGTGACCTTGAAGTATTCTTTAGGGAAGCCACCCCTCTTCTTTACATCTTCCAGGAGATGATATGAAACAGCCTGTGTGCTCATATAATGTCTGTGCCATGTCCATTTGACACATTCTGAATAGACTTGCATTGATGACAGCTATGTATATGTAGGGGTGCTTCTGTCATGACCACACAGTACATTCATTCTGTACAAAACCCCACAACAAGGCAGCAAACAAGAACTGTAGGTACATCTAAAGTGGTAAAAAGTATGAGCGTATTTAAGGCTGTAGTCTCTTTCTGTAATCCTGGTAACACCATTTGGAATCAAGGAGTTACTTTTTAATTGGTATTGTCATAATCATTGAAAACATATTCAGGTTAAGTGAACACTTAAACAGTCAAAAATTCAGCTTGTCCTCTTACAGGGTTTGGTTAACACATTCACTCATTTTCTGCAAGCTGATACTAATCCAGAATGATTGCAGAAGCAGAAAAATGATTTACTCACAGCTGAAAGTCTTTCTGAGAAGTTGCACAGTCACTGGCATACAAATGTTCCTTCGTACTCAGTTTAGCAATGTTGGAGGTGTTGTGCAATGTAGAAAGGTTAGAACATTCTTGTACAGAAAATTCCATAATTTAACCCTGTGGGCTGTGTTGTCTGATAGTAATGCTACCACTAACAGCTTTGCTAGGATATTGTCTTGGAAGTCTCTGTATTTGATTCTGATGCAAGACTGGAAATACCAGAGATGAAATTCTTTTGAGTCTATCAGAAATTCTCACCTGTAGAAGACAAACAATAGATTTCTTCACATGAGACTGTCAAGTCCCAATGAACTTACAGTTTTGAAGTTTGTAAGGATGGGTGGTTCTCCCAATACTTCTTCTGGATGCAGCAAACGGTGAAAACCTCGATGTACCTAAATTTCTTGTTATGATTTGAGAACCTTTTTTTTTTTTCTTTTTCTTTTCCTTTTTTGATATATATATAACACCAACAGAAAAGAAGAATCTGAGAAAAATTTTCAGTTACTACAGGAAACCATTTGCTACTGCAGACTATCCTTAAAACTTTTATTAATGATTTTAAATTTGTTTAGATTTTAAAAATGATCTTTGTGTCCCAAATCTAAAAATGCATACAGAAAGAGAATAGGTGATCTTTCAGTTAGAGAATTATAACTCTGTAACATTTTGTGAATATCTACACAGTTTGCCTCATCTTCAATTTGCTGTCTTTTGTCAACCATTCGTCTGCAGCTTATCTAAGGTGACAGTAGGCTCAATTAACAGTCTAATATAACACCAACAGCTGTTTTGACATTGACTAGACATTGAAAATGATGGGTCCAGCTCTTTCTTATGTCTTAATAATCCTGTAAACCAAACATCAGATGAATATGTACTTAATACTAATTATATAAAAGTACTATTAAAAATAACCAAGACACTCAAAATATTTCCTTTCTAGCATCCATGATCCGAATTATTTATTACGAGTTTGAGCATTACAACCTAAATCATTTAATCAAAATATTTTTGGCACCTATGACAGAAGTAGTCAGGCATTAAATGTGAAGCTCTCTTCCTCCAGTGTCTGAAGGTAATTAATCAATGTGGCAAAGACCTGGGTGCAGAAGATGTATATCTCACCTTCCAGTGATTAGTTTGTCAAAGCCACAAGATCTATGAATATACTTATTTAACCTGTCAAAAGGATATAGTACAGCCTGAAAAGTCATCATCAAAACTGATGTAGCAGAAAATTTCTAACTATTGATTAGATTCAGACATTCATTCTAATCTGAACATGTACTTAGGTGCATCAATAGGTCAAGCAGTCTATGAGTACAAACCAGTAATACTGGAATCTTGAGTCAGCAAGTTAATATGCCCCTGAGTACCTTAAATTACTTTCTTCTGGGATGAGTCTTAAAGAGAAAGGAGGGTTAGTGTAAGCCTAGAATAATAGACTGAGGCTGTGTTCATCTTAACTGTATAATCTCTCTTCTCTTTAGCATCAAGTCTTAAGCGATGTAGCAGGTGCTATTTCAATTCTTCTATTCATTATTTCTGAAAATAAATTGAACAATATTATGACTCTAAACTCATTCATCCATAAAAAAATGAATCAGATTTCTAGTATCAGGACGACCTGTGGTATGGGAGAGGTTAAAAAAATAGAGAAAGCAAATTAAAATAGGATTTAACTAAACCTGCTGTCACTTCTGTCACAAGAAGCTTAAATGAAAATATATATAAATATACTCTGAACTCCCTGAAACTGCTATGAAAAATATACTTGGAGCATTTTATTCTGAAAGGAGAACTTTTTTATGACTTTTCTATGAACTTTTCTCTTTGTTTCTTTCTTTTTTTTCTTTTTTCTTCTTTTTTCTTTTTTTTTTTTCCTAAACAGTGGAGTATTGTGCCTACTAAGTTCACTTTGGAAAGCGTTGTCATCATAAGGTTGCTTGTTGTTTTATTCCTTTTTAATGATGCTATTAATAGAATTTTCAGTAATTTGGTTAGATAAAATATTTTTAGGGGATTTGTCCACAATTTTTGGAGATCTTTTTTCAATTGACTTTTAAAGTTATGTTTAAATTTATTTATTTATTTTTTCCTTAATATTTCACCTGACCATTAGTTCCAAAGTTATTTAAATAAATACATCACTAAAAAAAGTTTTGCTTATTCCAAAGTGAACTTTTTTGGTGATGCTCATTTTTCTGACAGGCACTGACTGTGTTTACAGTCAGCCCCAGAAATTAAGTTAATAACTACTCACTAACAAGCTGCCAAACTAAAACCAAACAGTTTTTCATGGACAATAGGGGAGTGGAGGAGAAGGAGGGAGGCCAGGAATGGAGCCTGTATACATTGTACAGAGTGATGAAGACGTTTGCTATGCAATTTATTTGTGATGCTGTTTCCAGGAAAGCCAAAGATTGTGCAGACTGCTGGAGGCATTTTTATACAGCCTACTTTTGAATCAGCTGCTTCTGTGAAAGCGGACTGAGCACAAGTCTCTACACTTCCGTGAACACCAAAATAAAAATAATGTTCTTCCCTATGTATGTCTAAAGATTCCAAGGCCTTTTAACTCCCTTACAAAGGAGTCTGTTAGTGACAGTTTTGTGCCCTAGATTGATTGAAACTGAGCTCATTATGTATTCATTTTGGGGAACAAATCTTTATAAAACAGCTGGAGGCTAAACACTAAGATAAACCTCAGACAGAGGTAGTTGTTTAGAGTAGCATCTGCACTAGCATATGTCAGAAGGACTTAAAATTAATTTATTTCAGTTATTTAGACTAGTAATGTCAGTAAAGGGACTTTATTAAATAAGGAAAGAGAATATGGATTTCAGAGCCCATCAGTTCAAGATAACTATCAGACTGAGAATCTAAACATATTTAGGTCAAGGTTGGATTATAAATTCAGAAACTTCTTCTTAATAGGGTATTTCCCTTTTGATTCCTTTCCTTCTGACTCCTACTGTGTCTGCATCTGTTCCTTCTCTAAGTAGACAGAACGCGGAATAGATGCAAATATGATGCAGTTTGTTGATTAAATTCTTGGCTGTGTTTATCTGTTGGAAGCCTTATCATCAGGCAGTCAATTTAATCAAACAATAATCTTCAGTCAATGGTGATCTTTTCCAAAAACTACATCCATGGACCCTGCTGCATCCTGTATTTATTGAAGACGTATCTCTTCATGGAGTTTAACACAGTTGTCTAAAAAATAGAGGATTATTTGTAGTAACAGGCAGTACTACATGTAAGATTTTAGCCCTGTCCCAGGACACCAAAGATTTTATTTGGGAATATTTAACATCCCTTGTGCATGGGCCAGAATATTATTCATTATGTTTCTGAGATTACCCATGGCTATGCCAAAGCATGAACAAATCAGCTTTTTTTGCAGGTTTAGTGTTTTATTCTGTTGATGTTTTCTTAGTTGAGCCAACCTAAATCTGTCATTTTACACTCTCTATTACACCCATGATTAAACAGGGAGGAAAATAGGCTTTCTTCCTTTCCCCTTCCACTAAGAACTTCTCTAATATTAGATAACATAGTATTTCAGCCTTTATAAAAATAGGCAAGTTGATGTTAAAAAAGAAAGAAGAATGCTGTTATACTCACATTAGAAGCAAACAAATTGTTTTCCCACAATAGTAACAATGAGATCTAGTGGTGACAATAAGAGTGTGAATTATATATGTAAGATGTATTCTTTTTCTCAAGCACTTGAGGAAAACTCAAGTTTTTACTGTTATTTTGAGGGCTCATCTTCTGGAAGGTCCTCCACTTTCTCCCCAGAATCTACTAGCTGTGGTGAAAAAATGGATGATTTTCACCTTTCTGGGACTAAACAGACAACACAAATTTTCAGGTTTCCCTCTTTGTCTCATCAGGAAGGAGACACAGCTTTCTAAACTTTTATTTATTTATTTATTGTCCTTAAAAACCCTCCTCAGTGAGGCACCACAATGTGCCCCAGACAATCTATTCTAATATTTCACTAGCTGTTAGATATTTACCCTAATACACAACTTTGGCTATGATTGCTATAATTTAGCCCACTGCTTTTTGTCCTGTTCAGACTGATACAGAGAAGAACGTCTTACTTGTTCAGCATGGTTTGTACCTGAACACTGCTGTCATATGACACGTTGGTCTTTTCATCTTTAATTTGAACAGCCCTGTTTCATTCAATCTTTCCTGTAGGTCAGATTTCTAGACCTCTCTGAATTCTCTCCAGGAGTTTAAGAAGGTTCTTGGTGTGCTGCCAAAAACTAGAGACATACTAATTTGAGGGCTTGTCAGTGCAGAGCAGAGGAGAAAGATCATTTGTCTATATAATATCTGTATTTTTCACGACATTGGCGTGCCCATGTTGGTCCTGTGATCTACCATAACCTGTAGCTCTTTTTCTAAAGGACTGACATCAGTATAGTTCAATTTTCAAAATTTCAGAGCTGGTTTTTTTTTTCCTTTTTTTTTTTTTTTCCCCAGTGTAGTTGATTATACATGCCTGAGTGACAGCAATGTATTTCCTGTACTGATTTATTTTTTTTTTCACACCAATTTCCCAAGATTGTCTTAAACTCTGTGTACATGTTCCTAGCCGTCCTTCCAACCTTGGTGCCATCTGTAGATTCCACAATAATATTCTCAGCCAGACATTATTAAAGTTATTAAGTAGAACTAGACCAGGACAAGTCTTAAAGAAATCAGCATAGTATCTCTCTCAATATGATAGTGAAAACATGTTATTTGAATATACTTTTCTTCTACTCACAAGGCATCTTGTACTGAACTAAAATATTTTTTTTTCCACTCAGGACTCCCAAAAGCTGCTACTAGGTATATGATTTCACTATTCTATTCACTAAGCTACTTCAGGTAATCGAAATTTTCAGTAATTTTGATGTCAGAATGTTTTCCAAGAAGTTAGAAATTTATTTTTGTTTGTTTGTTTGTTTGTTTGACAGAAGTATTAAAAGTACACAATACATATTACTCTTGAAAAAAGGTGTTCAGGAAAAAATATTTTAAAATTTCTTTCATTACATTCCAAATGGTATTTTCATTTTCATACTGTAGAAGGAAGAATTCTTAAACCATGTAAACTGTGCATGCCTAATTCTGTACTCACTCATTTTATACACATACTCAACTGGAAGTATTAGTGTCCTGATTCAATTCCATTGTCATCTCTTTTGTTCTGTCTATAGAAATATGTCTTTGCGAAACTCAAGGACAGAGTGGAAATAAACCAGCAGAATAAATGCTTTCCATGAGTAAGGAAACCAAATATGTCTGAAATAGAATCTCCATATCTCCAGTCTCTAACTCAAGGTCATTTGTGCAAAATCTTTGTCAGTAGAAGGATGCATGCTTAAATGTTAGTAATTTTGAAACTTTTGTTTACTTTTTCTTCCTTTAACAGAGCTGTTGTAGGGTTATGGAAATATAGGATAAACAAAGAGCCACTTAGAGACATTTAAAAACTGAAGCTTTATTTTCATACTGAGGATTTAAATGTGTAACATCAGTGTACATAATAATAGAAACAAAGATTGTAGAATCAAAGAATCATAGAATCATACATAATGTAGGTTGCTTTGAAGGTCATCTTGGTCAAACAGTTACTCAAAACAGAGGTAATATGCCTATGCACTAGGCTGCTAAGGGCTTTTTGCCAGTCAGGTTTTGAAAGGTTTCAAGGATAGAGATACCATAACCTCTCTGGTAAGCTGTTGCAGAGTTTGACCAAACTCACTATCCAGATTTTTTTCTTATATCTGAGCCAGTTCACCTTATTGCAGCTTATGTCCATTGCCACTTGTGTTTCTGGTGTGCACCTAAAGGAATTGTTTTGCTTTGTCTTCCCTATAACTACCTGCTAGGTTGCTGAAGACTACACTGGATTTGCCACTGCCCTGTTTCTCCCAGTCTCCTTGTGCACAGTGCAGCTTGACCCCTTTTGTTTTTGATACCAGCGCAGTGAAAAGGAGTTTTCAAATCTGTGCTTCTTTCCTTTCCTTTCCTTTTCTTTTTCTTTCTTATTTTTTTTTCTTTTTTCTTTTTTCTTTTCTTTTTTTTCTTTTTTCTTTTCTTTTTTTTCTTTTTCTTTTTCTTTCCTTTTCCTTTTCCTTTTCTTTTTCTTTTTCTTTTTTTCTTTTTTTCTTTTTTTTTCTTTTTCTTTTTCTTTTTCTTTTTCTTTTTCTTTTTCTTTTTCTTTTTCTTTTTCTTTTTCTTTTTCTTTTTCTTTTTCTTTTTCTTTTTCTTTTTCTTTTTCTTTTTCTTTTTCTTTTTCTTTTTCTTTTTCTTTTTCTTTTTCTTTTTCTTTTTCTTTTTCTTTTTCTTTTTCTTTTTCTTTTTCTTTTTCTTTTTCTTTTTCTTTTTCTTTTTCTTTTTCTTTTTCTTTTTTTTTCTTTTTCTTTTTCTTTTTCTTTTTCTTTTTCTTTTTCTTTTTTTCTTTTTCTTTTTCTTTTTCTTTTTCTTTTTCTTTTTCTTTTTCTTTTTCTTTTTCTTTTTCTTTTTCTTTTTCTTTTTCTTTTTCTTTTTCTTTTTCTTTTTCTCTTTTTGTCTTCTTTTTCTTTTATTTCTTTTTGTATCAATTTATATTAAGTATTCTAGTCTGGTAACATATAGTGTGTATAAGAAGACAAATTATTCAGAAGTCCAATGTTGGGCTACTATCTTTCATGACTAGCAGTAATGAATGAAATGTACATACATACATTTTCTTCCTTTCTTTTATGCTTGCTTGCTTTTAGTTTGAATATACACTACAGAATTATGAAGGACCTTCCTCCAAATGTTAAAAACCAGTATTGACAGAGAAATTAATTCCCTTTCCCTCTGAGCTCTAGAAAAAAAATCTGGTTGGCTTAGTACAGTGATTTGTAAAGTGCTGTTGAATGGAAGATTATTATTATTATTATTATTAATATTTTTATTATTACTATTATTTTATTAAAGTTTAATATTGGAGAGAAAAATAAAGAAACTCAAATATCTCCTCATGCTCAGCTTCAGAGAAGTGAGATAACTGAGAGCATTCTTCAGATATTATGGACTAGATTCAATGTTACATGATTATATCCTGATGGGTTCAACAGACACTTGTGAGGAATGCAACTCTGAACAAATGCCACCTCCTTTTGTTCTGAAGCAGAGTTTTGAATCCTGATATCTCACATAACAAATTATTCTTCTGGACACATCTCTTTTGTATGCATTTTGAATGCCATCCTTCAAATTCTTCATATTGAAACTATTTCACTTTTAATTGTGGCAAATAGAACTTGAATAGAACTTGAGTAGAACTCAAATCTTCCAACTTAATGCCCCCCAGGCCCTAAAATCATTCTTTTATTTTGCCCTGTGTATTCAGTGCCAACTATCCCACTTGCTTTTACTAGATTTTTTGTTTGTTTGTTTGTTTCCGTAATTAGAGCATTTTATTTATTAAATAATTTTATTATTTAAAAGATGTTAGATCGGTCCTCATGGTTAAATTCAGCACTCCACTGCAATACATATAATTAAAAGTTATAATTTTGTTGGAGAAGTAGCTGACTGACAATAGTTACAAGAATGTGAGCTACTATGAACTACGAAAAAAATAATTTATGTTAATCTATGTATAAATGCAATCAAAACTTTGCATCCTTCAACATATTTCCATTTACAGCCTAATAATGCATTGGAACAAAAGTGCAAGTGCATCCCAAAGAAAATAAGTTGTGAATCAGCCCAGTCCTGGAATTTGGTGTGTATCACATTTTAATACTTTATCATTATATTATTGTTTTCAAAATGAATAGTTGCCAGAGCAAAGTAATTCTGAGGAACCAAATGAAGAAATAAGATTCCGTGTACAAATGACATTGTTAGAGGCTTGTAATTCTTTCCGGATTTCCATTGCTATAAATTTAAAAATGCAATTTATTTTAACTTTAATTTAAAATATAGAAGTCTGACAGACTACTACTTGTCTTGTTAATATAACAAGCTTATTGTGTGATTTCAATATTTTTGTTTTCCTTTTGATATATTGTATATACTTCAGTTTGTATAGCCTAAACTGACCTTGAATATTTTTATGTTTCTTGATATTTTTATTTTGATTTAAGTAACAATTTATGTCATGAAAAAAAATCACAGTAATGTAATCTCATCATTTAAATTTAATTTTTCTCAGTGTACTGCTCTTTCTGGTCAATCAGAGAAAAATAATCACATTACGTAGCTTGCATTCATGAGTAAATCAATATATATATGTTACTTATTGTTTCTTTTTTCTCTGATTTTAACATTTCTAATACAAGGTTTTTAAACTTATGAATCATGAAAACTAAAGGGTTTATTTTCAGTATTACCACAGGGGGAAAAAAAAAAGAAAGAAGGAAAAAAAAAACTCCAGAAACTATAAAAGTTAAATATAAAATATAAAATTAATTTCCTATAGTCTTGTTGCTAACTCATGAGAGAAGTATCCCAGTGAAGGGAACTGAGAAGAGAAGAGGGCATATTACTGCATATTATACAGGTTTTAACCTGAGAGAAAAAAAAAAAAAAAAAAAAGATACTAAAATGGACAATACCTTTATCTAAAAACAGATTTTAAATAGATGAATGAAAGCTGGATTCCAAAGCTTAAATATACTTAAAATTATATCAGGAATACTGTGAAAGTTTATTTTCTATCAAGGCTTATTAAAACTTTAGCTGTGTCATTCTCTAATTTACTTCTACAATTATCTGTGGTACAAATCTCCAAAATCTGATGTTCTGTGAACTTCAGACAGAACCAAAACTTTACCGCCCAACTACCATGCCTGTTTTGGAAGCTAGAGAAATGTATTTAGAATGGAAGGTTTGATGACTTCTTGCCTCTGTCCTCCCTCGATTGGTGTTGTTGTAAGAGTAATGTATTTTCTACTCCATTTCTAACTTCCTGAGTTTTCTCCTTCCAGCAAGGACTCTGAGATCTGGTGTTTCAGCATTTCACCATTATATGGAGAAAGAAAGTGTTTTTGTTTATTCCAATGCGGACTTTTTTTTTTTTTATCATGTAATTTAGACTGTTATCAGAGACATTTACCAAAGTCTATACAACCTGTCTTGAATCAAAAATATTAGTCACTTTAACTGTCTTAAATATTTAGACTAGCTATTATTTTTTGGATTCATTTAAATACAGTCATCTGTACATGATCTTGCCTAGCATAGTAAATAACACTAGATGAAGTCCTAGCCCTTTTGAATTTTAGTGGACTTGTAATACAGTATATTTTTTTAATGGCAAATGTTACCTACAGTGTTTATCCTACATTTTTTAATTTCTTCTTGGAATTTCTGTAGGTAATGGAGCTGGTAAGAAGTTTCCTCTCAAATGTAATCACTTTGCAAGACGTCTTAAGGGAGTTAAGTATGCAAATCCTCCCCTCACCAGCTCTTGAGTCTAAGCTAGAACTTTATAATGCTCCCTTCAACACTTAAGGCACCTGATCCCTGTACACATGATCCCTTTAGACTACGATTGTGCTATGTTGTGCACAAAACTCATGCCTGGGTTTTGGGGGCTTTTTGCCCTATCTTTTTCAGCAAACTGTGACAATGATTTATCTCCTCTATTTCTTCTTACTCTTTCAGACACTCTATGTATCATGTCGAAAATAACTCAGAAAAAAATATATATATGCAGAAATGACTATTATAGTGAATTTTTATATTAAAAATTATTCTTCAGATAGACAGTTACCTACAATTACTTGACTGCTGACTTCTCATTTCTTTTCCAGTTTGAACATTGTTCTTTACCTTTATTTCTTTCTAATACTTATTAGGTGTCTTCTGCCTACTTCTCTGTTTGTCCATACCTACCAGGAAACAACAACTGACATGGCTTCCTTGCTAATACATTAGAGAAGAGAAAAACAGAAAGCACTGATACAGTAATATAGTAAAGCCGTTTAATTATCGATGCTTTCTTGTTATTATACTTACTTCGCCTTTTGAATCAAGAACAGCTGTGGAAGACTAAACTACTGAAGTAAGCTATTCAGATAAGTAAGTAAACAAAAAGATGTGTAAGTACTAAAATGTAGTTATGAAAATGTTACTTTGGTTTTATGACTGTCTGTAATAATGCTTTCATTATTTATATCTTTCTTCTCGACTGATATATTGAAACATTTCATTTTTTAGTTGAGATAATAGCAGATGTACAAGTAAAATATGTAGAAAATAATATAAATGTTGAACTTAACTGTCTTTGCACTAGTTAATTTTAACATATGAATTTAAAAAAAAATGCTCAAATTTGGTTTAGTTAACTATTAATAATAGAAAGGAGTATGACAGATAAAGATTAAATTACAACAAAGCGACTTATGCGAAAAAAGGTGTCAGCTTAAAATTAAATAAATACAAACCACCAACAACAAAACCCCACACCACCAAAAACAAGCCCCACAAAACTAGAGAACGTCATTGCTTTTTAGATTCCTGAACATATAAAACACATTTCCTTCTTGTTGTGGGTCCTGAGAATTACTTGAGCTGAGACATTACATTTTAGAAGATTGTTAAAAGTTTTTTTTGAAGTCCTATTAAAGTACTGTGCCTTGGATTTTGGTAGGCATCTGTTTTTATTTCTCATGCACTTCCAGGAAGATCATTTCCATGAAATCTGCATGTGCTTACATGCAACAAATATTTCCAAAACTCTGTCAAGTATTGCTATGGTTTATTGAATTATAAAGTTCTAAGCAAACATCCTCTGAAGCTTATAGGGGTTGGCAATGAACTGACTGAACAGGAAAAATCAACTAGACAGTTGACAGAGCAGGCAAGGAAGTTGGAGGGGAAAAAAAAAGCACAAAACATATATTATACTGCATAGAGCTTTTAGCTGTCCCCAAAAGTCAGATGTATGATAGGAAAGCAGGCCAATTGCACAGCCTGGGAATAAGCATACTGTTTATGTTGCTTAAAGGAATCCACACTTCAAAATCAGTCCATTTGCTTGTCATGAATCCTCATCATGATCATTAACAATTTTCTCATTCTAGTAGCACAGCTTCTCACTGTCGTAGCCTTGGCTAATGGTTACATGCCCACACAGCCACTCACTCACTCCCCATCCTCAACAGGACAGGAGAGGTGGAAATGGGAGAAAAAAAAAAAAAACAAGAATGAGAAAGCTTGTGGGTTGAGATAAAGATAGGGACATTGCTTACTGGTTACCATCACAGGCAAAACAGGTGCAATCTGGGGAAAATTAATTTAATTCATTGCCAACTCAAACAAATTAACACAATGAAAACAACAACAACAATAAAACCCACAAACATGAAAACACCACCTTTCCTCCCTCTCTCTATTACATGCCTTCACTTCAGACTCGTCTACCCTGCCCCAGAGGTGCTGCTACTGAAGCCTTGAAGCCTGCACCCAATGCACTCATTGATTTTGACTTTATACTGTATTCTGTTTCATGCTATTTCACTTTTTTTCCTGAATGTTTTTCTTTTTTTGGTTAATTTTGATTTTTTTGTTTTAAATGAAAAGAATTTTCATTTCTTTTTTTGGAATGTTTTTCATTTCTTTTTTTTTCCCATTTAATTTCTTCCTTTAAGTACAATGCCATCAACACAAAAATAATTGTGAAGATGAATATTTTTTACACCTAGAAAAAGAATAATTTTAAGACTTTGGAAGAAAAATACTTCTGCCAGTGTAACTATTCAGATAATACACAAATATTTGCAAATATCTGAATAAATCCCCTTTCAATAAGGTCTACATCAGTAATGTTAGGTTACAGCTCCTGTAGACTAAAATCAGAACTTTTATACTAAAATGTAAATAAATCTGAATTGTTAGTGTGAAAAGGAAACACTTTGTGTGTATGTATGCATTTAAACACACAAATAGATAAGTCAGTTAAAACAGCTTTATTTTAGTGATTTCACAAAGCAGGGTTTCTGAATTTAATAAAGGTTTTAAGATTTGGATGAAAGTTTAATGATGAATTTGTGTTTTTTTCACACCAGTTCACCTGCCATTACAAGTCGTAATCTACGAGCTTGGAACTAAAATGGTCTATTGAGTAATCTTCCTTGCTTCTGTGGTCTTATTTCAGTTCTTACATTCAATGAATTTAATTAGCTTTTAGGACTAACTTCCAGTGTGCTATCATTTCATCCATTCAAGGGAGATGATAGTATCCCTGTAGTTATATTGCCCTGCATGATAAAGTATCATACTCTAAGTCCAGAATTGCTAGTAGCTGATTTTCTTTGTCTTTGAAAAAAAAAAAGAAAAAAGAAAAAAGAAACAATAATAATAAAAAGGTTAGTTTTTCTTTGAATTGTTATAATTGGTTTTCATTGTCTATTAGATGGGATTTTCCAGGAAGCTGAAAGAAAGACACTTTTGCAGTATCTAGAGTTGCAACGCTGGACTTCTTGGAAAAGTCTGATGCTTCAAATTATTTTTGTGACAAGACTTGTATAACATTTAAGTAACATGTTAAGTAATGTGCAACAGACAATAATTATTTATTTATTTACTTAGATATAAGATTCCAAATATGTTTGCTGAGTAAATATAATTTCCTGAAACAATTCCAGGAAGCATAGCAGCTATTTAAACAAAAGTTAGGCTTTAGGATTGTCACAGTCGATGCTCAATGCTAGCAGTAAGCCATCCACTTCTGGAGGAGAAATGCTAGTCTCAGATATGCTCACAGATTCTTGGTTTTATACCTTAAAAGGGATGACAAACAGAACTTAGTGTCTATAGCCCTTCCTCCTAAACATCTATCATCTAAAGGCTGCAGCTGTGCTCCTAAATAAAACATGAATTAAAATCTGTTCTTTCTCCAGCAGTTTCTTGTCTATCTTTTCCTACTGAGTAACAAATTAAAATGTTATGACATAAGAGTTAAGGTCAGGTAACATTTTTATTTTTATTTTTATTTATTTTTATTATTTTTTTCCCTTAAAGTCTACAAATCTGGGAGTCTATCCACAAGAAACCAGCCTTACATGGATGTCCTCAACCACTTAAAGAGAGGAAGGAGGCAGAGGTGGAAAGCTATGCATCAGTACCAAGCCAATGATTATAGGGAGTATCACATTTCCTGAACTCAGTTGAACCATCTTACCAGAGATGCAACCAAAGCAGGCCTCACTATGTGGCAGGTGTGTGAGGGTGAGTGTGACTGAGTCTGAATGACTGAGAAAATGTTCCTAACATAACTTGATCTACTTAATAAGTTAAACTTAGAATTATCACATTTCTTAGAGTTTATTTCCCCCTCCTCCAAGAAAAGAAAAGAAAAAATCCATAAGGTAAAGAAGGCATTTCCAGAGACAGTTCATCTTACTTGAAGATGACTGGCTTGAGTCAAATAGGGTAGAAAACACCTGTGATGTGTTTCAGTTTGGGGAGGTGTGGGGAGGGATTGAGTTGTTATAGTATTGTTTAAGAAATGATAGTGATATTACTGGTTATAGCTTTCACATCACCTATGAGCTCTTCCTTGTTTTTAAGTAGCAGATCCAGCAGAGCATCTCCCCTCATCAGCTCCTCAATCATTTATACTAAGATTTGGTCTCCAATGTACTCCAGAAATCTTCTGGATTGTTTGTGACCTGCTGTGTTCTTCCATCAGACATCACAGTGGTTAAAGACCCCCATGACCTAGGAATGTGAGGCTTTTTCAAGTTGTTTGAAGAATGTCTCATCTATTTCTCTGATCAGGGAATTTACAGTAGATATCCACTACATCATCCATGTTGGTCTGACTGCTAATCCTGGCACAAATCCTGAGCCATAAATTCTTAACTGGATTGTCACCCATCCCAAGGCAGAATCATCCCAAGCATCCCCCCAACTTTTTTCACATAAAGGCAAGTCCTCCTTCTCACCTTCTTGGTCCAACCTTTTCAAAGAACCTATAACCCTCCATTGCAGCATTCCAGTCTTATGAGCTATGCCACCACATCTCTGTGATCCTAATGAGAATGTAGCCCCATAACTGAACAAAGACTTTAACTCCTGTTTTTTTTCCATGCAGTGGTTGTTAGTATACAGGTATCTCAGAAAGTCACCCAAGCACACTCATTCTCCAGAAATGGCACAAAAGTTTTCCCAATAAGGCTGTTCGATAGGCGCTTCCTTATTTACATGTCTACAGCTGAGGTGATTCTATTTCAGCCTTTTTTTTTTTTTTTTTCCTTCATCGTCATATCCTTTCTGTTTATATCATCCTGGGCTGTTTGCTTGTTTACCCCCTCTACCACTTCCTCACTTGATTGTTGAAGAAGCTCTCCCTTCCCATTAGTTCTAGTTCAAAACTCTCCTTAGTAGGTCAGACAGCCTGTTGGCAAAAGATAATTTTGCCTACTTGGATGGATCCTGTGACTTCCAAGAAGCTATTGATCCTCAAAGAGGATCCTGGTCATAGAAAGGAAAACCTTTATACCTCATACTATCTGCACAATCATTTACCCAACATGTGCATACATTTACAGCACTATGAACTCACTGGGATCACAGAGACATGCTGGGTTAGTTCACACAGGGTTGTATCTGACACTGGTTACCTTAACCAGGCCTGATACTGAACCCCACCCTCGGGCTGAAATCCCAGCCTGATCTCAGCCTATCCCCAGTCCTCAGGGGGTGTCAGATGCTCAGGGCTGGAGCTACCACTGGCTGCACCCCAGTCTGCCCTGTTCCCTGGTTGGGGTGGTGGGAAGTGCCCTGGCAAGACCCTGCTCTGGCAGTCCTCTTGGGGAAGCCTTGATACTCCCAGCCTTTGTCACCCAGTTCTCCACCAACCCCTGTGATGTCCTGACAGTACTCCACCTGGAAGTCTGTGACAAGTCAATACTTCAGGGGTTTGCACTGGGACCTGTCCAATGCACTCTTGTCACATTTGCAGGTGACTCCAAGTTGGGGTGACCAGATACAGTAGAAAGCAGACCTGCCATTCCAGAGAAGGAAGAGAGGGTGAATGGGAACATCATGAAATTCAACAAGTATAAATGCCAAGTTCCTGTCAAGTCCCCATGGGGAAAGAAGAGCCCCTGCAATGACACTGACTGAGGAAAAAGGGGCAGGGGAGCAGGTACATGGAAAAGGCCCTGGAGTGGTGGTGGGCAGTGAGTGAACCCATGGTGTGCCCTGACAGCAAATGTGGTGAAGAGCTCCTGGGCTGTATGAATGGGGGTATGGCGTGTAGATTGAAGGGAAGGATCACCATCCCTCAGGATGGTATCCGTTAGATCATATTATGATCATAGAATCATTAAGGTTGGAAAAGACCTTCAAGATCATCTTGTCCAACCATCATGCTACTATCAATGTCACCCACTAAACCATGTCTCTAAGCACCAGGTCCAACCTTTCCTTGAACACCCTCTGGTGATGGTGACACCTCCATTTCCCTGGGCAACCCCTTTTGAATGCTTTACTACTCTTTCTGAGAAGTGTTGATATTTCAACACTGAGTCAAGGTTTGGATCCCAACACAGCAAAGACATGGGCAAATTGGATGGAGCTTTGTAAAGGGTCCATAGGTTGGGGAGGCTGGAACACTTGCTCCATGAGGAAAGGCTGGTGGAGCCGGGTTGGGTCAGAATGGAAAAGGGATGGCTTTAGGGCACCATCAAGCAGACTCCCAGCATTTACGAGAGGTCAGTGATGAGATGAAACTGGGCTCCTCACAGTGGTGCAAGGCAGGAGTGTGAGAGATAATGGGCATATGTGGACACAAAAGAGATTCAGGTCAGATATAAGGGGAAAATATTTCCCCAGAAGGACAGTAAGATAGTGGAGCAGGTCATCCCAAGAGGGTGTGCTGCCTCTGTCCTTGTAACTTTTCAGTCCCTGAGCCTTGTCTGATCCCAGAGCTGGACCTGCTTTGGGCAGGAGCTCAGACTGGAAGCTTTCAGAGGTCCCTTCCTGCCTGAATTATCCTGTGATGTTATGATTCTAATGCAGCAAAGTATACAGGAGAAGGTAGTACATTTTTTCTTCCTTACAGGTTTATATATTTCATATAGTACCTACATATTTTTCATATACATATAGGGTAAAATAATTTCATTCAATATAAAAAAAGATTATAAATTAATATTTTGGCTACCAGTGGGCATATTTTTTGAGTTACTATTGCCGTTCACAATACTAACTTGTCATTCAAACTTTTGTAATGAAAACCATTTGTTGAAATCTTTTTCTGGCAACATTTATTATATTCACTAAGCTTCAGAAAATAAAGCTTCCCCAACAGCAACATCAGGAAAATCTAAAACAGAGTGACTTGGAGGTTGATTTGTAGATATTACAGCTATTTTGAAGATTTGTTTGCATTATGTCATTTCCCAGCCAGCACAGCATGTGCCTTCATTACAAATATACTTGTTGGGCTGTGCTGAAAATATTCCCAACCTAAGTCCAAATTAGATCCAAATGAGATCTCTTGAGTGTAGTGAGAATTGGAATGAAGGCCCCCAGCTATAAGGAATATGTATAATAATATCCTGACAATAATATTCACTCTAGAAAGTGCTAAGAATTTAGATTTATTATGCCTCACTGGGCTATAGTGGAGGACAGAAGAGAATATATCAGAAATTAAGGCAAAGCTGGAATATAGAAGAAAAAGCTACTGAAGAAGGAAAACGTATGTTCTGACAAACTAGTGTGCAATATTAACTGTTAGGTAAGAATGCTAAAATGACAAAGTCCTTGGAGTATATTTCCAAGAAATTCAAGAATTAATGAGAACAGCTAAACCAAAATTCTGTTAAGCAGACCAGTGTTAATTTCATTACAGTCAGAGAGATTTGTATTCTTACAGAGTTTTACCCTAAAAAAATCTGTCTCCTACTACATAATCTTAATAAACAAATTGCATGACTGAAAATAGAATACTGAAAATCCTGAGCAAAACCCCAGGTCAAAGTTATAATAATTTGTTATAACTAAAAACTCTTCAGTCACTGATTAAGGTTGGCATCAAGAAGGTTGTGTTCTGCCAAACACACAGCTTGATTCCATAAAGAACTCTATTTATTTACTTATGCGAGGGACCCACATTCATTACATTTCTTTAGAGGTACAAATCAATGCAGGATCATTGGACTGGTAATACCATTTCTCTGAAGCCATTACAAATAAATAATAATAATAATAATAATAATAATAATAATAATAATAATAATAAGAAGAAGAAGAAGAAGAAGAAGAAGAAGAAGAAAGAAGAAGAAGAAGAAGAAGAAGAAGAAGAAGAAGAAGAAGAAGAAGAAGAAGAAGAAGAAGAAGAAGAAGAAGAAGAAAGAAGAAGAAGAAGAAGAAGAAGAAGAAGAAGAAGAAGAAGAGAGAGAAGAAGAAGAAGAAGAAAGAAAGAAAGAAAGAAAGAAAGAAAGAAAGAAAGAAAGAAAGAAAGAAAGAAAGAAAGAAAGAAAGAAAGAAAGAAAGAAAGAAAGAAAGAGAAAAAAAAAAAAGACCCCCCAAATTTGGGGAAATACTAGTTTTTAGTAGCAGCAACTGAAATAGGATCATCTCTATACACAAAAATATGCTATTAAGGAAGAAAAAATGAATGATTTTGTAGACTAGACTGATATAAATCAGTTGAAAATCAGTAATACATAATGAAAAGTCCTGCACAGAATTTTGTTCTCATTGGGAATAATTGATTCAACAAAGTAAATAGTTGCATTAGGGGACTATATGTTCCCAGGTCTGAGAAAGGTAATTCTAAAGAGGTGACAGCAAAGAGACTTCTGGTAGAAGAATTAGAGAAGGAAAAGAAAACAAATAAAAACAACTTCATATATAAGGAAATTCTGGAACAAAAGCTAGTGCACAAAGCCTACGAATATGCCTATGAATTAATGAAAGTTGGACATTTGAATGATCTTCTTAGCTCAGGGAGGTTATGAACAAATTTTCAGATGGAATAAATATAGCTTATCAAGTCATGGAAAAGACTTCATGATGCAAAGATCTTCAAAACAAAGGTACTTGAACCAGTAGCTTAAAAAGTCTCTTTCAGTTCCAATATCTATAACATCTCTTTATGAAATGTTTTGATCCACAGTTAAAATTCCAAGGACTTAAGTAAAGAATGAGCAAATGTGCCCTTTAAGGCCTGGACGAAACTATAAAAGATAGGGGAAAAAATAGGAAATATAGATTGAAAGTTATGATTTCATGCAAATAATAGTGACATCTGAAGTGTTGGGAAGAATGTGAAGGGTATAACATGAAATGAAGAGCTAAACAAAATTTGGAAACCTCTGTTTCCGTATTGTTGGTTTTTGTTTGTTTCCTCTAAATTTTTTAATTCTCAACCTTAATTTGTTGCTGCTTCTGGTTTCAGGTCCAGACTCCCAGTTAAAATCAACACTGATTTCAAAGAGTTTTGTCTATATCCTCTTAACATACAACATTCTTTGTAGGGTTTTGTTTGTGTGTTTGTTTCCAGAAGTGATATATATATACAGCATCGCATTTTTCAGGCAGTTAAATCTGTACAAACCAAGAGTTAATCAACTGGAATATTATTATCAAATGCTTATTTAGTATTGGCTTAGCATCTTTTCCATTAAAGTCATGGAAAATGTAATACTGGTTTCAGAGAGAGAGGAATTAATCTTAGAAGAAATGATTTTGAACTACAGCAATGTAAACTCAGTTTATGAGATAGATATTGCCATATGATTACAGAGTCAAATTCCAAGTGATATTAAGTAATGTCTTTGTGGTGGTTTTACTTTGCTAGGAAGCTGAACTCCACCACAACTGCTCTCGCTCCCCTCCTCAGAAGAGGAGAGGAAGAAGAAAAGGAAAGAAACAACTCACGGGTTGAGATACAGATAATTTAATTAAAGGAAAAAATAATTATTAAGGAAAAATATTATTAATTAAATAATTTAACTAAAGGGAAAAAAAGGAAAGGGAAAAAGGGAAAAACAAAACAAAAAAAAAAAACCAAAAAACAAACAAACAAAAAAAAAAAAACAAAAAAAAACAAGCAAAGGCTGTGTGGAAGTGCAGAGGAAAGAAATTACTCTCTACTTCCCACAAATGAGCGGTGCTTCACCACATTCTTGAAGCAGGGCCTCAGCACACGTAGCCGTTGTTTGAGAGGACAGACGTTTTCACAACGAGAGCCCACCCCTCCCCTCTTCTTCCTTTTTCCATCTTTTATTGCTGAGTGTGACATCATATGGCATGGAATATCCCTGTGGCTGGATTAGGTCAGCTGCCCTGGTGATATTCCTTCCTCACCTTTTGCCCACCCCCATCCTGCTGGCTCTGGGGGATGGGAATCCTGATGCTGTGCCAGCACTGCTCAGCAGTAGACACAACACTGGTGTGATGCCAGTGCTGTTCTAGCTCCAAGAGCAGAGCACAGCACTGTATGGGCTGCTGCAGGGAAAGTTAACTCCCCAGCCAGACCCCGTACAGTGTTATTGGTTTCTACATTTGTAGAGAGCTCATGAGAACTCAGCGCTTCTGATTTGGAAGCCAGTTTTCAACTATGTTACTCCATTTCAAATCCAGAGCAGCAGAACAGTGAATTCAAACTATGAATCCACATCTTGAATAGATATATGAAGAGGCAAATGTAAAAGTTTTGTATGAACTATCAGCAAACTCTAACTTTCACACTTTCTAATTCCTACAAAAGGTCTTTATAATAGCAAATCATCTATTTTTGTCAAATGTGATTGGCTACTTGTGTTAATTAGCACATCATTGCTGATAAAGCATGGCTTCATAACATTGCAGTACTGTCCAAGGTGCTGTATTTCAGAGAAAGTATTTCATAGTTGGATTGGGTTCTGTAGGTTTTGTTTGGTTGTATCTCCTAAACATCCTACAATATCGAATATCAGGCAGAGATGACTGTCTTGATACATTCCTCTTTTTTTTTTTTTTTTTCCCTTGCCACTCTTTTTGTCTCACTCCAAAACCAGATTCTAACCTCTGTATCTGTATGCTCAAGTTTTCATAAATGTGTAACATTTGTAGGTTGCTTCCATTTTCAAGATACTCCTTATAATCTTGTTCTTTATACCTTGCTTTTCAGTTCTTTGAATAAGGAAGATTTTATATAGGACTAAACTTATCTCACTTTAACAATTTATCACTTCATTGTTATTAAGCAAAATATGTTTGATATAATTTTGGATGTGCTGCTTCAAAGGACAATTGACTAGAAATCCCAAACAAACATTTTTGAAATAGTCTTGTCAAATTCTAGTTTAATAACAGAAAGTGTGAGAAAATAATTATGTTGCTTTTTATTACCGACTCAATAATGGTAAGGATGAGAGAGAATGCTTTGGATGTAGTTTAGCACTTTCCCAAAGTACTTTGTCTTGTGGCACCTATTCCATAACTTAAATGCTCACAGCAAAGAATAGTTAAAGTTCTGCTCACTACAGAAAAGTTTACACATATACATTCACAAAAATTGTGACATTGGGTGACCAGACTTATATCTGCCTCAGGCATATATTTTTAATTATTTAATGATATTGGCAAATGTAATATATTGTTATTGACAAAAAAACAATCTCCAACTCTACTTAAGTACCCATAGCTGAATTAGGGTCCAGAAAGAATAAAAAATAAAAATTAATTATGCAACAGATTCAATTCACATGAAAGCTAGGGAAAAACTAATATTCTGAATTCCTGAAAGCTTGTGTTGAGAAAATAAATTGTGTCCATTTTTCTTAAAACAGAGTACTTTGAGAATTTTATATCATTAACATGCAGGAATTAAAGGAAACATCTTAGAACATACCTTTCTAAGGGCCAGAAGGTTTAATGAATCTATACCAATTTATATTGGTTTAGAATCTGGAACTTTAATTTATTAAAGAGGTCCTGACAGTAATAAACCTGATGGATTTTTGCTACTAATTTGACTAGATTCTATCCTTCTCCCTTACTGTTATGTCTAAGGTATTTTTTCTTTGTCTTTGACATCACATCTGTTTAATTTTTACTGCATCAGCTACAACAGAAATGGTCTAGGCTATGAAGTGCTGACAGAACCTATGACTTTGAATTTTGCTGCAACACACACAAAACCTTTGGTGCTGGTTTACATTCAGAGATCTTGACATTACATGAGATGGGAAAATGATCTTAACTTTGATAAAATAAATATTTGAAGATTAAAAAACCAAACACCTTGGAACTTCTATTATCTGACTAATTTACAGATGCTTACAATCGCAGATTTTAAGCATTTGACCAATTGCAAGCATTTGACCAACAGGTTTTTCAGAAGTAGAGAATAATACATATATATGTTTTTCTAGAAAGCTGTAATAAAATCTACACATCAAAATGCTAGGTATATATCTTTGTTTTCCTGTTAGTCACTCATCTCATGGCAGAAGTAAACTTGTGTTTCTTCACAATTTTTGTCTTAAGAACATCTATACCAAATTCCATGTATTTAATTTTTCTAATTAGCTTTATGCTACCTTTTATGATATTTTCAATCCTCTTTTTTATTTCCTAGTTTTCCAATGAACTAGGGGAAGGGTTGGATTTGCTACAAGTTCAGGCCTTTAATAAGGTCTTTTAAAGTGGCCATGTATGCAAGATGAATAGCATCTTCATTTATATTTGTTACATACATAGTAATTATGAAATATAATAAAAGGACATCAATGATATATTATTGCAATACATTCCTTCATTCAGAACAATACAGTACAATTTTCATGTATATACTTACTGCATAATATATCATGCATATCCTATTTTTATGTGACTGTCATATTTTCAAAACATTGATAAGGCAATTCAAGTTATAAACTGCAAAAAAATAAACAAAACAAAAAAAAAACACTTGGTATTCTGTCAGATATTGTGTTAAGTGACTTGACTTTTTAACTGCTGCAGTGTATGGTTACAATTTGTAATTTTTGTGAGTGAAGTGTGATTATGTTGAAAACAGAAATGAAGGAAATTTATTCATTTATCAATCTCCACAAAATCCTGCACTTCTATTTCTCATTATCTTATGCAATCTGTAGCAATAGTTACCTTCCTGTGTGAAGGACAGCTTTTATACTGTTCTTTGTTTCACTCTGTATGAAATTATTTTGCCACAAGTTAATATATACATGGGGGAAAAATCAAATAATTTAAATGTTGCCCTGATTTCATACTTAGGAGTATATAACCATGATTCTCACTGTATCTTTAACATCTACCATGCTGACTTTGTCAGTTAATGCTACAGAGTAAAACAGTGATAAATATGTGAAGTTATTAGGGGGGTTCTTGTTAATCTATATACAGTTCTCTCTCTTTTTTTTTTTTTTTTTTCAGCCTGAGCTCTTGCATCATTCTGGGACTGAGCTGTCTCAGCTTGCTTTTGTTATTGACTATTGGAAGCTTTCACAAGGACAATTTGCATTTTCTTTTTTTTTTTTTTACCAGTTCAATCCCAACACAGCTGCGCTGAAAACCTCGTGTAAGTACAGCAAAGTTCCAGGTAATCCTAATGTTCTCGACAATTGTGGATGGGAATAGCATCATTTTTTGAGGGGACATCCCTCATCTCATAAAGCAAACCAAGCCTATCTTGACCAATCAGTCACTTTACCTTAATGACTGATTCTGTTTTTTCACAAAGCACTATAATTTAGCAGAGCTGAAGAGGAGAAAGAATGTCTTTTCAGCATTTATTGAGGATTTTTTTTTCCAAAACTATTTGGAACATTAGATGTTGATATTCTAAAGATCTATTTCATTGCACTCTACTTAAAGGTGTTGCATTAGCACACACTCTTTATGAGAAATTACTGCATGTGGTACAAATTATCTAGAAGAAAAAAAATAATTATATATGCATCATCCCTGTTCAGTTATCTGACATTGGAGGAATGCTGCCATATAGAGAAGGAACAGTTGTTCACAATTAGCATACAAAAACTTTTTTTTTTCCTTCAAGTATAAACCAATTTATTCTTACCTTAATACATTTTTTTTTTCTGGTGACACAAACCATGTCATTGTTTGATTGGTCTGTTTTTCTCTATAAGCCAAAGTTTTTCCACTTTTCTTTTATAGCAGTCATGTCATATGTCTAGCCTTTCCTTTCATTCTCTTCCCTCTCACCAAATATCTTCAGTTTTGGCAATAACAGAAAAGCTGAGCCTTTCCCTCGCAGATAAAGCCAACAAGATGACCTTTTTTTTTTCTTTCTTTCTTTTTTTTTTTCCTTTTTTCCTTTCTTTCCAAAATTAAGCCCCAAACCTTATTACTCTCTTTATGGACATAGGAATGACCAATTTTTGTGATGCCATGAACTATAAGTCACTGGTCCGTATTTTGTATTTAGTGTCTCAGAGTACAGCAAATAAATATTTTTCTGTCCTGGTTTTGGCTAGGATAGAGTTAATTGATAATATAATCAATGATAAATAACTTGATCTTATTATAGTATACCTACAATGTACTCCTATAGTGCATTGTCTGTGTTGGATTCCTCACAATTTCCCACATTCTTCTTACACGTTTTTGCCATTGGGTTTTTATCCTTTAGCGCAATGACATTTAGGGACATACCCCAATCATCTTAGGAACTTCCTATCATGATCTTTCACTGATTTATTTCCCGAAACCAAAATGTTGTGTGATATACTCTGAAGTATGACAAACACATTTTTATCTATAGAAGCACATAATCTGTTTTCCAACGATCCCTACTAGAATATGGATCTGTTTATATTAACAATTTTTTGGTGTTGTAGGGCTATCAAAGGGAACTTGTGTTATGAATACTTTCACTTGCTTTTATTTGCTTATTTATTTATTTATTTATTTATTATGTTGTGTTTGGTGGTGGTGGTGTTGTTTGTTTGTTTTGTTTGTTTGTTTGTTCTGTGAATAGATATGGCTGGGGGTCATCCCCCAGCACAAATCTGGAAATTATATATGAATGTGTTTATATTTAATGAAGAGCTCTATGTTTAGAACTTATGGTTCATTCATTTGCTGCTGCAATGCTGTCCAAAAAAGCTACTGAAGAGTTATGTTAAGTGCCTTGGTACTTTTGTCCATACTGCTCTCATTCTGCTGGGAAGTTGCATTGTTCTATACTTGTATCTTTTCTGATGAGCTTCATCTCTGTTTGTCTGCTACAATGTACTACTCCATGTGATGTATTGCATTTTAATTTAAAAGAAAACTGGAGACCAAAACTCATTATTGGAAGAGCCTCTCAGAAAAGTTAAACAGCCTGAAAGCATTTTTTCAGTTACTTTTCAGAGCCAAGGAGTCATACAATATGTACTTAATGTAGTGAACAAGTTTTGACAAATGTTTTGTTGAACTTGGCAACAGCAGGTTCCAGCTCAATCAGGTATCAGTTTCTTACACTCAGAAAGAGGAAAGCAAGAAGGGCATCTTACCTACTTGCTAGGATACTCTGAATAATCAGTGTAGACTCTTCTATCAAAATTTCACCACCAAAAGTATCATTTGCCCTTTATTAATTAGAAAAGAAATATGGGATTAATCACATATGTATATATATGTATAATACAGCTACTTAAATGTTGTTAAAATATGTCTTCTCCTTCTTGATGTGAGAAAACTAAGATGGTCTGTCTGGAAGATGGTTGCCTTTACAGTAAGTACTATGAAATAGGCACTCCTACGACCACAGTTCATCTGCCTTGTTTTAGACTCCCATTCTGTGATTTTTTTCCTAGAAGTGATTATGTTCCCTTTGAATCTAAATACTCTAGATCAGTAACTTAGAAATGGAGTTCTGCACTTAGGATGAACCTTAGCTGAAGTGATGATGAAATCAACTTTAATAAGACTTATTGGAATAGCTTCCAACTAATACAGAAAGCCTATGGGGAGGAAAAGATGGAAAAGAAGATGAGTGAAAGACATTGACACCATGGGAAGGAGGAATTTACCACGAATTGTTATATACTGAATAAGGCTAAATAATTTATTTATACCCTACTGTATGGCAAAGCACAAGAAAGATCACCTGTCCAGCTTAATTTACCCAGTATTCCACTTGCTTGTATGTTTCATAAGTCTATACTTCTGTTACACTAACAGGGTTAAAATAATTTTTGCACTTCAAGTAGAAAACACCTAATATTAAAAACCTGCTTAGAACTGTTTAAAATACTTCAGGAAATTAAAAATTTTCACTCTACTTGTTTAGCTAGGCTTTAGGTTTTCTAGGTATATATGAATCAATCCTGCCAGCTTGTGTTTTTGTGTCTATATGTTCTCAATTACAGAACTGTTCCTATTAACTTGTAAACTTTAAGGTCAGTCTAAGTTCAAATTTTGTTGAAGTTTGTACAGTGAGCATATCTGACAACAAATAATATGAATTTCCAATGTAATGTATATTATTTTGGGTGGAATGTCATGAGAAAAAATGGAAAGTCAAGCATCAGTCACAGCTGGGAAGCTTTTCATTATTGGCTTCGGAAATGTTTCAAACGATGCATATAAACACGTGAAGAGACTACTAACACATTACCAGTCACATTTTCCAATCTGGATACATTTAAATGTGTCAAATGTCTTTATGGCCTAGTTTATACAAATAAACTACAAAATATGCTGACACAGTGGTGAGATACATCTGTGAACTCCTACTGTCACAAAGCACTAATGTATAAATACAAAATAAGTACTTGAAAATGCAGGTGCCATATTAAAAAGGGTAAAATTTAAATAGCGGCTACACACCATGCCTTAAGTTGGTAGGCTACTTTTAGTATGTCTTCAGTGTAGAGATGGAGATCGTTTCAGCATAGCAGTCCTGAATTGCCTTCGAGAGGGATTTTCTTCTTGCATTGAACAAGGGAGGGATAAGAAGACTGGCTCTCAGTTTAAGAGTGAAGATTATGTGCTCAAAATTAGACTCTGTGAATAGCTTCTTAAATGGTTGTGTGTACCAGAAACACCTCTTTGGTACCTGCACATTAGCTTTTTTCATCCTATTAGGAGGACATGAATAAAAGAGCATTCAAACACCATTGAATATCTGACTCAATAAATAAAATGTTTTAAAAATGTGAATTTGAGAGAGTTTCATTTGGCTTTTTTCCCAGTATAGCTTATTATCTTCCTGGCAATATTAGAGCACTGGGACTCCTCTGATCTTGTTTCCTCACAACTCTCAAGAACTGCATTTTTTTCAACAGTCAAGAAAATCTATTTCTTTCCATATTGGCTTTTTGTCCTGAGAATGACCCTTTGCTAGAGGCTGTATTTAAAGAAAAGAAATACATCTCTGTGATGCATCCATTTATTTTTACCAACTGAAAGACAGTCAGTGCTGCATCACATAATCTTCTCCTTTACAAAGTCTTTTATTGGTGGTACACCAAACCCAATATTCTCTGGCCCTGTTGAACATGAAAATGTTGGAGGGAAGGCAATGAAGGTTTTTTCAAGGGTAATCACAGTAGCATAGGCATACCAACATGAGAGGGGAAGCAGAATTTGAGTACTGCCATGGAGGTGTGCAGCACAAACATAATATTTTAGAGAACAAGATGGGCTGTACCATAAAAGCAGGAGAGAGGCTGCTACAAGAAGCTACAAAAGGGGATATGTGGATTCCCTTTTCCTGAAGAGAATCACAACAACAGGATCAAAAAGTAGTCCAGCAGTGGTAATGCGTAAAGCTTTCTGTGCTTAAAATCACAGAAAACTGGGGCTGTAGAGTTAGGTGGATATGGCTCAAGCAGCTAGCTTTTACCTTTGTGACATGTTACTGACATTAGGGAGTCAACTGAATGTACCTATTCCTGTTCCTGAACTTATTACATGATACATCTTGGGATACATGATACAGCCCTTCATACAGCCCTTCAAGGAGAGTGAGGATGTCACTTCTGAAGATGAACAAGTGTTTTATGTGGGACTCAGCTGTTGCATTGTCTGTTTTACAAATTACAGACATAAACAATGAGCAAGCAAAGTGCCCTTGCCACAAAGAAGTCAATAATATCCTGGACTGCATTACGCTAAGCACTGCTAGTAGGTTGAGGGAAATGATCTTTTCCCTCTATTCAGCACTGGTAAGGCTACATCTCAGTACTGTGTCTATTTCTGGGTTCCCCTTGTACAAGACAGACATGGAGCTACTGGAGATAGACCAACAACAAAGAGCCATGGTCAGGGGACTGGAGCACATCTCTTATGAGGAAAGGCTGAAAGAGCTGGGACTGTTCAGCCTGGAGAAGAGGAGACTCAGGGGGATCTCATCAATGTCTATAAATACCTGAAGGGAGGGTGCAGAGAGGACGGAGAAAAGGTCCTGGTCAGTTGGGCCTGTGACAGGACAATAGGCAATGGGCACTAACTGGAACACGAGATGTTCCCTCTGAACATCAGAAAACATTTCTGTACTTTACAGGTAACCAAGTGCTGGCACAGAGAGGTTGTGAAGTCTCCCTCCTTGGAGGTATTCAGAAACTGTCTGGACATGATCTTGTGCAATGTGCTCTAGGTGACCTTGCCAGAGCAGAGGGATTGGACTAGATGAGCTCCAGAGGTCCCTTCCAATCTCAACCATTCTGTAATTCTGTAACTCTGTGATAAACAGAAGCTATTAGATTTTCTATGCCATGCAAAGAACTGATAGCTATTTAAGTGTGTAAAATAGGTTGCTTTTGAGGGATATTCAAAATTCATTTGCCCTAAAGGATCTGGATCTTAAGACTAAGGTTGCTTCCAAGACTAAAGATAGGTAGCTGTAGTACTTCCAATAGCATTGAGGGCGTTATTGCACAATGACAGTTTGTGCTTGACTTTTTAGTAATTAAAATTAAGAAATTCCTAAAAATGTTGTGTTTTCTCCAAGGTTTACGCCCTTAAGCCTCTTAATGCCAAAACAAATATTGAACATGCTGAAACATGTCCATTCATGTTCATTTTCATACAGTATAATACTTGCTTCTATATGGTAAAATCACACACTTGATTCTTCATTTCTGTTACCTGGATCCCATTATTCTCCACAGGGAGCTGGCTGCATTTACTCATTTCATAAAATAATGTGTGTACATAATAATCAATTTGACAAAAAGAAAAGTAAAAACCATTTGTGAATTTACTGAATGTCCTGAAATTTGGGCTTTATTAGAAAATTGTATATAAGCTGAATATAAACAAACAAACAGTAACAACAACCAACAAAACAAACAGGTCTGTATGCATTATTCTTAGTTTGGTGTATGAAGTATTCTCAGGCACATAAAATCTCATGTTTGATGGAGGCTGTCTGTTTAAAACAATGACCTTTTGACAATGATTTAAAATCTTATAAATATGTGCAAAAATCAACTGACCCAAGCTCAGCTTCATGTTAAATAGACTCTTCCAAAGGCACCTGTATCCTTTAATTTAACTGTAGAGGAATCATAATTTAAGCTGACTCAAAGTGATTTATTTTATTTTTCTAGGATTATGAACATTTATCTTACATTTCTTAACACATCCTGTATGAATTCAAAAGGAATATATATCTCGTGAAACATGAAAGCCCTTAGGAACATATTAAGATTAAAGGATCTAGTCTCTGACCTTCAAAAAATGATTGTTCCATAAATAAAAATATGCTGAGATGTAAAGAAAATAACTAATCTAAAATACTATGTGCACTACAGCTCTGAATGATTTGCCAACCTATTTTAAAAGTTAGACATTAATAGCTATGGTCAAAAAGTGCTTGTTGATCCCAGCTTCCCGCAAAAATTAGAGAACACAGATCTGAATACCTGTAACATAGAAAAGAAGTGGAGCAGAATGCATATCAATACTTTAAATGTCAAAAATGACCTGAGGCGATCACCACAAGAAGATAGGAAAACTGTTAAATTTGTTGGTCTGCTTTGTTCTAGTTATTGATTGGCAGGCTTTTATATTCCCTCATCTTGTGCTTCCTCATGTAAAATGTGATCATGGAACTCCCCTACGGTCTTAGTCCTTGGGAAACTGTGTGATGGCTCGTATACCAGCCAGGATTTTAATCACCTTCCATGGATTTTACCAGGCAATGTCTAACTGTTCTCCGGTGGAAAGGACTGCAAATCAGAGAAGAAAATGAAATTCTTATAATGCCTCAAATAACACAAGAAAAAAAAAAGAAAAAAAAAACTTGAAAGAGTAAAGATAAATACTACCTCAAAAAGCTGCCCTCCAGACTGTTATTGGAAGTGGGTGGAAGAGCAAAAATCCTGTCAGAATACTACTTTCAGACAAGTATATAATTATAAAGTGATTTCCTCTGCTCTTAAGATACCATCTGGGTAAACTTTCAATCTCAAAAAGTAGTTCAAAGGACCACTCCAAAGAAGTACAACACTTAACACAACTTGAAGGAGCAGCAAAAACTAAGTTGATTCCAAATAAGTGAACAAGGTATTGTTAATACGGATTGATTTATAAGCAATCAGAGAGGGTTAAATGCCTCCTCTTGAAGCTGGGTGAAACCTTGGGCACCATTTAACTACATGAGAGCTTTGCAATTGCCTTTCAATGCTCTGAGGATTTCACTCGTTAATTTGATCCTTTGTTTATAGACTGCAGGGTATGATTAAAGGGAAATGACAAATAATTGGTTAAGGAGGGACTCTCCTGTTTTAGCATATTTTGCAGGTTTGTTATGAGCGGACATAGTTCTTTGGAGATTGAATCCCTGCAAACGCACTTTCTAACTAAAAGGTCACAATTTCAGAAGTCCAATAATCAAAATGGAATCTTTCTGGCTGGTTGAATAAGAAAAGACGGACTGACAGATCTTCCAAAAACTAAGTTTTTTCTCTGTATATATCTATACTGCTTAAGTGTCATACTATGTTTGCAATCTGATTGACACTGCTTGTAACAACATCAGGAATCTGACAGATCAAATGAAATAAATAAATGCAGCTTCTATTGACTTGGAAAAATACTGACAGTTACTTGTTTTCCTGTAATGGACAAATTACCAAATACATTGCAAGTGGTTATGGAGAAAAAAGTCTAAACGGTTATTATTTATTCTGGTAATCCAAAATCACCAAACCCACTCTGATGACCCTTTGGAAACTGTATTTTCTTTCTATGACACTTTTTCATTATTTAGTACATTTCAGTACAGGTAGGAATAGTTTCTACTTACACCACTAAGGAATAACAAAAAAAGTACTGAAAAGCTGCAGTTAGGTCACCCCAGAACCTTCTCTTCTTTAGGCTGAACAGCCTCAGCTTTCTCAGCATTTCATGGTAAGAGAGGTGCTCCAGTCCTCTGATCATATTCATGGCCCTCCTCTGGACCTGCTCTAACAGATCAACATGTTCTTGTGCTGGGGGCCCCAGACCTGGATGCAGGACTCCAAGTGGGGCCTCACAAGGGCAGAACGGAAGGGGACAATCTCCTCCCTTGACCTGCTAGCCACTCTTCCGGTGATGTAGCCCAGGATGTAGTTGGCCTTCTGGGCTGTAAGCACACGCTGCTGGCTCATGTCGAGCTTTTTGTCCACTAGAATTCCCGAATCCTTCTCTGCAGGGCTGTTCTGCGGACCAGGCTGGATGTGGCCCTGGTCAACCTGATCTAGTGGTTGGCATACCAGACCATGGCAGGGGAGATGGAACTAGCTATCTTTAAGGTCCCTTCCAACCTGAGCCCTTCTATGATTCTGTAACAATGTATTGCCTGTTACTAGCAAACTAGAACAACAAGAAACTAAAAGCAAACCAAAAATACCTTTTCCCCCATCCACCCTCTTCTACCTCCTCCCTCCAAGTGGCACAGGGAAATGGGCACTGGGGGCCGCGGTCAGTGCCTAACTCTTTGTCTCTGCTGCTCCTTCACGGTCACTCTGCCCCTGCCCCACGCGGGGTACCTCCCACGGGATGCCGTCCTTCCCAAACTGAGCCTGCGGGGGCTGCCCACAGGCAGCAGCTCTTCAAGAACTGCTCCCACACGGCTCCGTACCACGGGGTCAATCTGACAGGAGCAAGCTGCTCCAGCACAGGTCCCCCACGGGTGGGCGGCAGCTCCTCCCAGACCCCCTGCTCCTGCGTGGGCTCCTCTCCACGGGCTGCAGCTCCGGCCCGGGGCCTGCTCCTGCGGGGGCTCTCCATGGGCCGCAGCCTCCTCCAGGCCACATCCACCTGCTCCACCGGGGGCTCCTCCACGGGCTGCAGCGTGGAGATCTGCTCCGTGTGGGACCCATGGGCTGCAGGGGAACAGCCTGCTCCACTATGTCCCTCCTTCTTCACTGACCTTGGTGTCTGTGGACTGTGGTCTCCCATGTTCTCACTCTTCTCTCCCAGCTGCTGTTGCCCAGCAGTTTTTTTCCCTTCCTTAAATCTGCTGTCCCAGAGGCCCACCTAACGTTGCTCCCTGGCTAAGCTCTGGCCAGCGACGGGTCCCTTCTGGAGCCGGCTGGAGCTGGCTCTGATCTGACATGGGGCAGCTGCTGGGCTCTGCTCACAGAGGCCGCCCTTGCAGCGCCCTTCCCCCTGCCCCCCAACTCCCTCCCCCCCCCCCTCGCTATGAAAACCTTGCCATGTAAGCCCAATACAGTCGACCATAACTGAAATCAGTTGTTTTATTGTCTTCATAATACAAACCTGCCCTATTCCAAATAGACACATGCCCTCTTTACATTTCTGAGCAAGTCCAGATCCCCCAAAGACATTAAATTGTGTCTCCCATGCTCCCTTCTATCATGGAGATCTTCCACTGGTTAATCTCAAAGTCTGTCTTGTGAAATTCAGTCTCACTTTGTGTTTTACCAGGTGGAAAAATATTTATTAGAAAGAAATATCCTTTTTATTTTTTTATTTTTTTATTTTTTGGGGGGGGGGGGGGGGTAGCACTGTTTGGGACCTATTTCCAGAGAATCATATTTTTCAGGCTGTAACTGTTTTGGTTTTTGCTTGTTTGTTTCACTTTCTGAATCCAGAAATTAAAGGCAAAGATTATCACGTTTACATACATCATGTAAGACTGTTGTTTCAGTACTGATTTCAGGTTGCATTCACCATCTTGTTTCCACCCATTTAAATGTTGTAAAAGGGAGGGAGAAAAGTTCAGAAGGAAAAACCTCTGCAATCAACAGGGAAGAAACTTTGTAAAATGGCATCAGTTTAGTACCTCTTGTGAGTTCTGGATCTAATTAGTTAGTGCCAACATAAAAGATCTTATTCAAGCTTTTTAGAAAAAAAATGTTTCATCTAATAAAGAGTAGATAATATTGCTTTATTTTAAATTAATGTTATATCTATGATGTTGCTTTAATAAACTAGGCCTTAGAAAAGTTGT
Organism: Anser cygnoides; assembly: GCF_040182565.1. Lineage (NCBI taxonomy): Eukaryota > Metazoa > Chordata > Aves > Anseriformes > Anatidae > Anser > Anser cygnoides. The sequence goes on from NC_089873.1 coordinate 134,848,642, forward strand.
CATTGATATTTATTAAATGAAAACACAACAAATTTTGGACAGCATTCCAGATTTTGTAAGATTCTGTCATATCTTACTGATGTCTAAGCTTTGAATTCTGTACTGAGATTTTCAGAAGGGTCTTTTTTTTAGCTTTATTTTTTTCTAATATATTTCCATTTATTGGGCATATGATGCAGATGTCATTACGTTTTGCACTTCACTGAACAATGTCCATAATATAAAAATGCTTATTTCTTTAATCTGAAACTCTTCATTTGTGACCAATTGCTCAATGAAAATATCATGTCAACAACAGTAAAACCAGCAAAAAAAAAATAAAAACGTGCTTTGTAGATACATATTTATTATATAAGACAATATTAAAATTAAGAATCATTCATATATCAGTCCATGAGTTCTCCTTTTCTCTGGTCTTGTTCTCCATTGTCTTTTTCATAAGACTGAGTGCTTTCCTCCAGGTCTTTCTCTCCCTTTTTTTCCTTTTTTTTTCTCTCTTTTTTTTTTCTCTCTCTCTTTTTTTTTTTTAACTTAGTCAGCCAACCATAGCTCTAAAAAAATGTGATGACTGAAAAAATAAGAGCTTGAGATGATATAATTTTTTGAAGGGCATGATTTGCAAGCAACATATTGTAGTCCTTTCCTTTTTTCCTAAATATAACAACTTCATAACATAAAAGCTGATTAAAAGCAAACGAACAAATAAACAAACAAAAAACAGTAATAAAGCTGAAATCCTCTTGCTTGTCTAGTTTGTTTAACTATGAATCTCATCATGACATTTAGGAACTCTTAGTTCCTAATTTTTTGTGGATATTTACATGTGAATTCAAACTGGCAGAGGAGAATGCTTTCATCCTTGGCATTGGAGAAAACAAAGAAGAAAACATGCAATTTTTCCATTCTTTAAAGTCTTGAGCACCTTATAAAACAAAGGTAAGCTTAAAGATAAGCAGCTACACATTCCAAGTACAAAAGCATGAAATGAGACTGCTGTAGAAATCACTAATGTTAAAGAGATGGATTGCAACAGAAGCTTCCAGTTCTGCTCTGGGTTTGCCACTTTTCCTTCTTCCTTCTGCACTAGTGCAACATCTTGGTTCATTAACTTTTTCAGACAGAATATTTTTACAATTGTAAATGAGAGGTACAATTTTTGATATTAATGGCAGCAAGCAATCACACTACATTTGTTTGCTTCAGTTTATATTTCATATAGTTGGTTAAAACTCTTATTCTCTTGCATACTGCTGCTCATTTTATAGTGGTCTTGACACTGTTAGAGTGCAGTAAGAGTTGCTTTGAATTACTCTCCATCTATGAAAAGATTAGGCACAGCTGAAGATTGCCACAAAACAAGGAAAACAGTTTCTTTTTTGACTGTCATGCTGGCAGCAAGGAAAATAGGAGAAGTGCCTTCTTTTATTCTGTCTGGGCAGTTGCTTTAATGTGAAACTGCTTCCTATGAGATGTAGTACTAGAAATTATGTTATTGGGCTGAAATTTCCCCAGAACATCTGTATGCTAAATGATTGTCTCAGATGTGTTAAGTTATATTTAGACATTCTGCAAATGACGGTGACACAAGACAAAAGAAATCAGTAGGTACTATATTTTTGGTTGGGAATCAGTTGCTTAAACACAAGCAGACAGAGCTGTATGGTGAGATCTCCCCTAGATTTCAGCTGCTACTTCAGAACTGCATAGGTCATCTCTTCACTTTTTATCCTGTCTGTCAGCCACATGGCAGTGTTTCAGAAACTCTAGCTTATGAGGCATATTTATTATTGAGAATGTTTAGGTGACTGATTACTGCCCTCTTGATTCCTAGATGTAAAGGTGGGATATAGACAGTCTGTTGTCCCGTTTTCTTTCTTCAGTGGGACAGATTTTTTTGAAACTCTCTCCATGGACAAACAGAAATCTCCAGCAGTCTGTAAGCTATCTACTCACAACATCAGTCCAAAATGAATAAATAAATAAATAAATAAATAAATAAATCATTATTGCACATATAAGCAACATGGAAGAAGGGCTAGCTCAAAATTTCTTAACATTTGCAACTCTGAGTTTGACTGCTCTAAGTGAAGGGTGAGGTAATGCTTGGGAACACCTGGCAGTTACCACTTTTTCTAGCAGGAGGATGGAAAACATAGCAGCTGGAAAAGCTTCCATAGCATGAAAAAGTTAGCAGCTGCTAACTTCTCTGTATTTTCAGGGCTTCACGATTTCAGAGCATAAACAAAGTACACCTAAACATCATGCCCTAGGGTGGTACAACACTGAATAACTAACCAGGTTTCTTTTGAGCAGTCAAGATCAGAGATAAATAAATGGGGTAGTGACACAATATAAGATATCTATTGACAGTTCCATCCCCATCCCCCACCCCCTTAATTGGAGAGAAATTAATTTAAGCTTCTTATGATAAATGATTTCTTTGGTTAATTGTCACTGAGTAGATCTCTATGAGAACAAATCATGTGTCAAAGGTAGAAAACCCTTTTTCTGATCACTTTCTACCACCTCCTCATCCTGCCTCTGACAAATTCCTTTCCCATTTACTCAAGAATTTAAAGTGATCAGTGGGAAACTGGTGAATGCACAGATATAACAATAACTAGATCTGACTTACAGAAGTTTTCTCTGTAGTGACAGAAGAGGAGAAAATTAAAGCTCTATAACTAAGGAGAAAAATGAGTATATCTGATAAGCTTCAAAATGATGTTAAAGCAGAAAGAGAGAGTGAGAGAAAGAGAGAGTGAGAGAAAGAGAGAAAGAAAAAGAGAGAAAGAGAAAGAAAGAAAGGAAAAGAAGGAAGGAAGGAAGGAAGGAAGGAAGGAAGGAAGGAAGGAAGGAAGTCTTAGAATGAAGTAGCATCACACTGTTAGTTTGTCACTACGCAAAGACATACAAACATGCATTTAGGTAAAGCAGAATACAATTAAGGTCATAAATTACTATTGCACTCATTTTTCTATATGGTGATCAAGTCACATATTGCAGTCTAGTCACCCTTTAATGCATTACAAATGCCTGTGGTGTTCTACCTCTAAGCACTTTTACAGTTTAAAAAGCAGTTAAGTTACTCTAATTTGCTTTTCATTTGCATCTGTTTTGAGCAGATGACATATAAGATAAATGCTGGCTTTGACTGACTTATTTTATAAGAACATTATACAACTTAGAAAGAAATCAATGTATAATCAGAAAATCCATGATATAAACATTTAGTGACCTCAGATAAACGCATAATACCCAAATACATTGTTTTTTTGGAGAGGCTTATGCAAGGATTTCAGTGGTCATCAGATTTTTGATTTTTTTTTCAAGTTAAGTGCTACCATTTCCATTAAGCTTAAGGGCTTAAGGATAAGTTAGACTACCAGTAATGTTTCTTCTTGTTGTTCTTGTTTTGTTTTGTTTTGTTTTTGATGGGAAATTAATTTCATAGCTCACTGAGCATTTCTTTGAAGGTCTGTCTGATCCTTCGTTTGCTCAGTGCTTGAGTATCTATTTGTTGATAAAGAAATTCAAAGAATGAAAAAGTTCTTAAGGCATATTTTTTTAAGAGTAGACTGGAAAGGCTATTTAAAGGAGCTAGGTTTCCCTGGGTCACTTTTGTAGAGGTCCTGCTACCAGCTTTTCCCACAGTAAATTTTCATTACGAGTTATTCTTTTCCACAGTTGTGGTATCCATTGCATGTCTTTTGCAGTTTATGAAGCAAGTTGTAATGCAGTTCTCAGAGCCACCCTTTTTCAGGGAGAGAAAGGTTACAGCTACAACAGTTCTATTAGTTTAGAAATCCTAATTTGCCATATTTTGTGCTAGCAAATGTATAATAAGTAATCTTGCTACCATTGAAGATAATAGAACAGAGACAATATAAAAAAACACAGGAGTGTATCACCAAGAAGAAAAGGGAGGGAGGGAGAGAGTGAGGGAGGGAAATAAAAGAAAATTACTCATATTCTTTTAAAGGATTTAGTTTTATATTTCTGTGATGGAAATACCAACTTGCAGCACTTTGGTGGGATAATAAAATCCATAAGAGACTGTAATAGGAACAAATATATGCATGTATGCATATTATACATACATATATATATTTATACATATATATGTATTTATACATACACATATATGAACAAAAAACAATAATTATCCAGACTTTGGAAATTAGTTTTTCATTAAGAAGTACACACATGGTCAGATATAAACATACCCTGAGACATGCATGAGCTGAATCTCAATTTCAAAAGAGTACATTTATAAAAAGCCAGTCTTTCCAAGGGCCTGATATTTCAATTATTATCCATGACAAACACTCTGAGCTGGCATGGAAAAAAAATCTCCTCATTTGCAAAGTTGCCAGACTATAAGTCTCATGTGTACTTTTAAATGAACTGATGAGTGAAAAAATAAAGAAAATAGCATTTAACTATTTTAATGTGTTATGCTCAGGGTACAACAGTACAATATGAAGAGGAGTTGGTGCAACACTCTGCAAAAGCTTTAGGTTGTGTTAGAATGCAGATTGTTTAGAATGCAGAGTACATTGTACCTTTATTCTTTAGGTATTGCATAGATGACAAAGAACAATAATGACAGTTGTTATTTGCCTACTACCAGTTGTTTTAATGTCTGGGAGTAAAACAAAAATTCCTCTGAGAATTTGGCAAAGGTGTTTGTATGGATCCTTTGTTCATTGTTAAACAACATTTTGGAATCCCTGGTGCAGGTGAAGAGTGGCACCATCACCCTGGTCTTTCCAGGTCAGATGATGTTGATAGCAATTGGTCTGTTTTCATTTGATAAGACAATAATTCAGAGATGAATGAACATACCTAGTTGATAAAGAAAAATCAAATATTCTACTTGTCTGTGAGATAATGCTACCAATGTAAGAGTACAATATTTATACTAAATCATGTTTTTGTTTTATGTGGATATGGTCTGGAAAATCATGACCATAATTTATTGCTATTCCACAAACTTAGTGCTCGTGTTTACTATAGCAACCGCTATTGATCTGCTTTTTATCTGCTTTTTTTTTCCTTTTTTTTTTTTTTTAACGTATATGCATTTGTGGATGTCAATTTTTGACTATCCAAATGCTTTCCTTTAAAAAAAAATTGTTATTAAAGTCACCTTTCAGATAAGATCATTCATAGTACTGACTTCCTTACCTTCCTTATCCTATGATGTGCATAAGGTACTTTTATTAAGAGTGTGAGTCCTCTGTAAAAATTTTAGATTGGGTCACCAAAGTATATAATTTTCATTTACAGTCTTAAGCTACAGTCTTTCATTTACAGTCTTAAGCTTGTATCAGTTCTCCTGACAGCAATTTACCGTCTTCAGATGAGTTGCTCTTTAAGAGTAAATGACAAGAGCATCTATAATTAGTCTGGGGGTACAGAAGGTAGGGAGGAGATAGCTAAGAGTGTTTCTGAACTAGATTCTGTGCAGCAGAAAGGAGATCCAAATGGAGCTCAGGAGTGAGAGCTTCTTTTTTAAGCTTTTCCCAGAAATATCTAGAACTTTGATCTAAACGTTAGAGAAGGTTCAGCATTTCACAAATATTTTTCAGTCCTTTGATTTCTACTCTGGAGACTGATTCAACACAGATACAATGAAGGAGTTAAAGCCTGTATTTTTAAGATATAATCTGGTTTCATTTTATGCTTTATTCCCAAGTACATGAATGTAAAACTGTGAAAAGACCAAATTCAGAAAAAAACTAAAAGGGCTCCTAATGCCTGTTGACAATAAAAAGATAGTAACATTAAATGTTCCTAAGAAATTCATATTTGAAAAGAACAACCTCTAGCAGTACGGTCAAAGATTTAAAGAACTGTGTCAAGAACCAGCTGAAGTGAGGGAAACTGTGTTTCCACATAGCATATATTAATATATATATATATCCACATTTCTTCTCAAACTTCATATTTCATTAGACATGAAAATAAATGTAAGAATTAAAAGAGGAAAGGAAGATAAACCATACATTTGCTTTAAAAAAAAAAACCTCTCACCTCAGATGAGGATGAAATAATTGACGTGTTTTATAGTTGGAGTGTCTTTAAAGGAAAACTTCTGCAAAGGAAATCATTCAGAACAGATTAAAAAATGTGTTTTTCTGTCTATACAGATTTATCTATACTTTCATGGGAAAATGAGTAGGCAAAAATATTTTCTTAGACACATCCTTGGCTACATGAATATCTTGGGCTGGATTTCTTGGCTATGTATTTGTCCTTGGCTTGCTCTTTCCTTTCATGTTTTCTCAGTTTCATTAATCTCTCTCACTGGATATAGAGGCTTTCACAGAGTTTGCAACATCTGAGCCAGCTTGCCATTGGCCTTCGAACAGAGACACTGTGGTCCTGGAGATGGAATGTAAAACTGGTGGTAAGAAAAAAGTTGTACTTTGTCCTTTTATGTCTATGTCTTAAAACAGTACAGTCTATCATATCCCTTTTTCTTTAGGTGTAGTGAAGAAATGGCATTAATCTATACTGGCAAAATATTTCAGCACTGGTAAGTTTAACAAGTAAAAAATGTAAGAGTAATATTTTCATTACATATTGTATTTAATTTTTACTTTGCTATCTGTTTTTAATTTTTCCTTTGCTCTCTTTACCCAGAACTATTTCAGCCTTTGGATATCCCTTATTTTGTGAGACTTTGTCTTTTGAGAACAACATATACCAACTATGAAATATTCTCACAGCCATTTAAAAAATCAACAGTTGCCATTTAAATTGAGCAAATGACCTGAAGCAATTATTTATTTGTTAATGTATGAGGTGTGTTTCAGATGCTATGAAACACTGAATGTTGGCAACTGTTGACTCTTTAATGAAGAACAGCATGCAATTCATACTACAAATATATCACATATCAGGCAGAAGAATCTAGATACTCTAATCTATTCTCACTTGATCTGCTAAACTATTGGTACTCAGATTGGTTGTCTGAGCAGAGAAAACAAAAGACTAAGTGGCTGTGAAGACTGAATTATCCTTTCAATTTGTGAGCTAGTCTGCCTAACCATTTGCTATTAAAGCTGTTGAACATGTGATGCTCAGGATAGTTAGTAAAATCTTACCAATTTACAAAAAAAACTTACGAAATTTTGACGTTGCAGAAAGCAACTACTGGTTGAAAGGCTAAATATGTTGTATTTTATTCATGATTGGTTGATGGAAAAATAAAAATTGATGTTATCATGTTGACCTCCAAATCTAGGCAGACTATTGCAATAGTAACTCACCTTATTTCAAAATAACTTGTAACAAGGTCTAATAGATATAAACCTTTCTTGGTCTGCTTCTCCAAATGATGGATAAATCCCATAAGGAGAATAAAAGTTGCTATCAGTAGAATCTTAGTGTGTCTGATCTGTGAACTCTAAATTGCAGTATCATTGATCTAGTGTCACTCTTTTCCACAATAACTGAAATGTACTTATAAAAATAGCTGTTTGGTGCTTTCTAAAAATAAGTAGTGGACATCTGTATAAAAGCAAACCTTTAAATTATAAGAAACATTGGACTAGACAAAATGAGTAAAAAGATACGTGCAATTATTGTTGTTAAAGTAAAAATGTCTTTAGGATTAACCAAATGATGACCAGATCACCGATTTCAGACAATGACCAAGCAGACCTACTTAACTATATCCAACTGCAGCTCTTATTTACAGAGATATTACATGGTGGAGTAAACAATGACACCCAGTGGCCATATGGATTCAATGCGCGTTTGTGTCGTTTTTGACTTTCCCAGTACAACTATTTTTATTGTTTAAGTGAGTTAACATTTCTATCATTTTGATTTGGTTTTGATTTTATTTATTTCATGCCAGTAACGACCCAATAGATGAGTTTTCTTTGAAGCCAAATAATGTAGCAGGCTTGACATGTAGAGACCTGTCCCTCTAGCAAGAGAACTGTCAATGAGGTTTTTAATACAAGCTTGACCAGTTCATCAATAACAAGAGTCACACTTATAAATCTAGACAAACCATGCTTATTAATGAAACTTACCATGGAAAAATGTTAGAGCACAAGATGTACAAGGTTGGTATGACAATGACATAGGCTGGTTGTTTATGCTGTTTTCCAGAGTATCAGGAATGCAGTTGGACTGTTGTGCAGCATTATGTTAATCTCAGGAGAAACAAAATAAACCAAACAAACAAACAAATAAAACACACACACATCAAAATTGAGTCTATATTAAGGATAAAAAGGATTCAGATGAATTATGGTTTATCAGGAGAAGTGGGTTATCGGACTCTGAATGAGATCAAAGCAAAAGCCAAGAGGAGCTTACTCTAATAAGATTGGCTAGAAAATGCAGATCTGAAATACGTTGTCTGGTACTCACTTGGGTGTTATGAAACCAAGTATTTATTACTTATGGCTTCTGTGGTGCACCAGACATTGGATGATCTCTTGGACTAAAGCTACTATCCCAGTTCTGTCATGAGCTGATCCCATGTCTGATCTTATTACAGACCTTCTCACTGATCTAGAAATAATGAAATAATTTTTGAATACATATATATTTTTTTCATAAAATACAATTCTATTATTCAGAAAAACAATAAATTGGGATTTCCTCTCTTTTTTTTTTTAATCCTTTCTTCCCTCTGTACCTGAAATTAGCATATAGGCATCCCAAGACAGTAAAGCAATTAGACGAATAGGAAAATTATCTTATTTCCACCTCAGTGCTCAAGAAAAGCAATGCTCCTAGTGATAGGTATAAGCCAACATTATGGTGTATAGACTGTGATAACAAGGCTTCAATAAGAACTAAACAATGTCACGTGGAATTGTCAGTAAGCATGTTCAACAAGGATGATAATGTTTTAAGGCATTTTACAAGCAACAGTAAAACTTTTTGCCTGGGAAGCACAGAGAAGATTCAGTGGCTGCTGTAGATGGGAAGGTAAATACCTCCTTCAAATGGCAGTAGATGAGGAAGCTGCAATGGCAAGCAGACCTAAGTGAGACTAAAGAACAGTTGACAGTCAGTACCTGCTATAGACTGCTAGGAACTGGTTTTACTGGCAGACTGCGTCTGGTCTGTGCGAGCAATCCCCAGAGCATAATGCAAGCGTCATCTGAAATAAAATAAAAGCAAATGCAAAAAAAAAAAAAAAAAAGTGGGAAAATGAGCAAGTAAGTGAATACAAAGGGACCAGCTGTAACTTTCAGGCGTTCCTATAGTATTAATGCTAACCAACAAAATACCTCTAATGTTTTATTATACTTTTCCTCTCAAGAACTTTGTACCTATACCTCAAAACCCTTTTTGAGACTGACCCTATCTTACCAAACTGGTCTAGGTAATTTCATAGAAACATAAGGGTGGAAAAGACCTCTATAATCATCTAATCCAACCATCCCCCTGCCACCAATATCACCCACTAAACCATGTCCCTAAGCACCATGTCCAGCCTTTCCTTAAACACCCCCAGGGATGGGAACTCCACCACCTCCCTGGGGAACCCGTTCCAATGCCTAACCACACTTTCTGAGGAGAAATGTCTCCAAGTTTCTAACCTAAACTTCCCCTGGTGCAACTTGAGGCCATTCCCTCTAGTCCTAACGCTAGTTATCTGCGAGAAGAGGCAGACCCCCAGCTTTCCACACCTTCCTTTCAGGTAGCTGTAGAGAGCAATAAAGTCTCCCCTGAACCTCCTCTTCTCCAGACTAAACAACCCCACTTCTCTCAGCTGCTCCTTATAGGACTTTTGTTCCAGATCCTTCACCAGCTTCGCAGCTCTTCTCTGGAAATGTTCCAGAGCCTCGATGTCCTTCTTGCACTGAGGGGCCCAAAAACTGAACACAGTATTTGAGGTGTGGCCTCACCAGAGCACAGTACAGGGTATGATCACCTCCTTGGTCCTGCTGGCTACACTATTCCCGATACAAGACATGATGCCGTTGGCCTTCTTGGCCACCTGGGCATACTGCTGGCTCATGTTCAGGTGAGCATTAACCAACACCCCCAGATCCTTTTCCTCTTCATAGCATCCCAGCCTTTCTGCCTCAAACCTGTAGTGCTGCATGGGTTTGTTGTGACCAAAGTGCAGGACCTGACACTTAGCCATGTTGAACCTTATCCCATTTGCATCTGCCCATTGATCCAACCTGGCCAGGATCACAGAACCATTCAGGCAGAGAGACACCTCAGGATGTCTCCAGTCCAAGCCCCTGCCCAAAGCAGCACTACCTCTAGAGTCAGACCAAGTTGCCTGATCCAGCTGGGGCTTGAAATCCTCCAAGGACAGAGACAGCACAGCCTGTCAGTACAGCTTGCTTCACTACCTCACTGTCCTTATGGGAGAATAGCTTCTCTATATACTCTGCCTGAAACTCTCTTACTTCAGTTTATATCTTTATCCTGAATAGCACACTTGACTAACAAGTTAAGATCACACTCTCACTCAAATCAGTGAAAACATTGTGATTGATTCCCATAAGAATGTGCTAATTCCCTTGTGCTTGCTTTCATTAATGCTTATTCCATATAGAGAGCAGGCTTCTATGGCCATAGTTTTCCCCGGAGTGGAAATGAATCAGAAGTGTCTCTGAAATCATACTTCATTGTCTTTTGTTTATTTTGCTTTCTTTATAGCCCAATTCTACAAATTAGACATGAAATACTCATGACAACAAAGACCAGGGAATTCCAGATCTTCAGATTCATTAAACTGTATCTCCTGGGGGGTACATTGGACAAGCTTTTCATTTAAAAGTCAAGTGAAATCAAACTGTCAGTTTTCTTCAATAAGAACTAAATTAAGAACAGCAAGAATGACAAAAAGTAATCATAATGGAGACAGCAGCTGTCTCTTCGTGGCATGCTCATGAGACACTGTACAGAGCTTTTCCAGAAAACAAACAAATAAACAAATACCGCTAGAAACAAGTCATCTATACAAGACACCTTATTTCCCTCCTGAACTGCTTAAGGGATTTGTGAAGCCTACTGCTGCTACAGCTGTCACCCCTACTTACCTTTTCTCTGTTAGGGAATGCAGCTGAAACCTTTGTCTCCCTGCATGGCTCTTCCTGTCATGTCATGTGCTGATATAATTATGGTAACACACTGATGTGTCCTGAGAAAACGTTCTGCAACTGGGTAGGGTGACATTCACTCTTGAAGTAGAAGAAAGTCTCATTTCTCCCTAGGATGGCATTTTTAGCAAATTATTATTTACTTTTCAAGAATATCACACAATTGCAGTAAGAGTAATAGCTTACTGATTTCACAGTACCCCATATGTGTATGTGAGTACACATTTAATATTTATTTTAATGCACATCCCAGTAAT
>NC_089873.1:134862500-134872500 GCF_040182565.1 Anser cygnoides
GTCAGTACTGTGTCCAGTGTTTTTCAATGTATTCATCAATGACCTAGACGATGGAACCGAGTGCACCCTCAGAAAGTTTGCTGACAACACAAAGATGGGAGAAGCGGCTGGTACCCCAGAAGGCTGTGCTGCCATTCAGAGGGACCTCGACAGGCTGGAGGGTTGGGCCAAGAGGAACATCATGAAGTTCAACAAGGGCAAGTGCAGGGTCCTGCACCTCGGGAGGAATATCCTCAAGCACCAGTACAGGCTGCGGGGTGACCTGCTGGAGAGCAACTCTGCAGAGAGGGACCTGGGAGTCCTGGTGGACAGCAGGCTGACCACAAGTCAGCAATGTGACCTTGTGGCCAAGGCCAATGGTATCCTGGGCTGCATTCGGAAGAGCATTGCCAGCAGGTCAAGGGAGCTGATCCTCCCCCTCTACTCAGCCCTGGTGAGGCCACACCTGGAGAACTGTGTCCAGTTCTGGGCTCCCCAGTACAAGGGGGACATAGAACTGCTGGAGAGAGTCCAGAGGAGGGCTACGAAGATGATTAGAGGACTGGAGCACCTGTCTTACAAGGACAGGCTGAGAGAACTGGGCCTGTTTAGCCTGGAAAAGAAAAGACTGAGGGGAGATCTCATCAATGTGTATGAATATCTGAGGGGAGGGTGTCAAGAGGATGGAGCCAGTCTCTTTTCCATTGTGCCCAGTGAGCGGATGAGAGGCAATGGGCACAAACTGAAGCACAGAAAGTTCTGGCTGAATATGAGAGGGCACTTCTTTACTGTGAGGGTGACAGAGCACTGGAACAGGTTACCCAGAGAGGTTGTGGAGTTTCCTTCTCTGGAGATATTCAAAACCCGCCTGGATGCCATCCTGCACAGTGTGCTCTAGGTGATCCTGCTTGGCAGGGGGGTAGGACTAGATGGTCTTCAGAGGTCCCTTCCAACCTCAGCCATTCTGTGGTTCTGTGGTTCTGTAAGAGATAAGATCAATTTATAGTAGCTGTCCTTAAACTCATACATTATTGAATTCTAAACTCTTTTTACTTCTAAATCTTTAACTACGATTCTGGGAGACATATTATGTCAAATTCTCAAATATTTCTTAATTTAATTTTCAAAAAGTTTTGGACAACCAGAAAGAGAGTCTGGATTTTTTCAAGGGATCATTTTGGAAAATGTGTGCTATAACTCCTCTCAATCTGTAAAATGTAGACAGTGATTTTTCTTACATGACAAGGATGATATGAAAATTAACCTGCTTAGAAGAAAAGATTTTTTTCAGTTAAACATTCTGAATCTTTGTTATTATTTTTTCTGTAAGACTTTTCAGTAAGATCTTAATTCCTTCCATTGTCCTGAGGTGGAAGACCAAAGTTTTGGGGATAATAAATTTAGGAGGTTCTCTGTAGTCCTTTATTGGATTTTTTCAGCAGAGCCCCTGCCTTTCTGCCTAGAAAGAAATGCATTATATTTGAAATGTTAAAACAAACTTTTCAAAAAGCTGTGTCAGGAAAACTTTTGTTCCAGCGAGGTCACTAGGTATATTGGTCCTATCAGTCATAAATGTAGAAGGAGCTCAGGAAGGAGGAGTACTCTTGGACTTTCTGACTTCTGACTAGAAGGCTCTTCTTAAAACAAAACAAAACAAACAAAACAAAAAAAAAGCTTTATTCTGTTTTGTTTTTCTCCTACAGAACTATGTAATTCCATGCAGTACAAGAAGGAAAAATATATATTCTACAGGCACAAATACCTGTATGTGCAAATGTGTATGTCTTTTCATGGCAATGTATGCATGTCTGTGATTGTACTCATACACATACATAAAATAATAATCTCCATCCTTTACTTATTGCTCTCTACAACTACCTGAAAGGAAGGTGTGGGAAGATGGGGGTCAGCCTCTTCTCACAGATAACTAGCAATATGACTAGAGGGAATCACCTCAAGTTGCACCAGGGGAGGTTTAGGTTAGAAACTTGGAGACATTTCTTCTCAGAAAGAGTAGTCAGGTATTGGAATGGGTTGCCCAGGGAAGTGGTGGAGTCCCTATCCCTCTGGGGTGTTCAAGGAAAGGTTGGATGTGGTGCTTAGGGACATGGTTTAGTGGGTGATATTGGTGGTAGGGGGATGGTTGGACCAGATGATCTTGGAGGTCTTTTCCAACCCTAATGATTCTACAATTCTATGACTAATATATATTCAAGACACTATCTCAACTCCTCTTCTTAATTTTGTTCATTTTTAAATATTCACTGTGGCAGTGATGGAGTAGAAATAAGGCAATAATTTCACAGTTAGAGCATTCATCTGATAAGAATAATGTCCAATATTCAGTCATTCCTTTACATGGGATGTAATTCTTAAATATTAAGAAGGCACTAACACTCCTCTCAGGTCCAGAAAATACCATAACATCTATGTCTGGAGTCTCTGCCAATCAGTAGACATGGAAGATCTTTGAAACTGAAGCCATTTCAGAGATGGTGACAAACAGACACAGGTCACCTTTACTTCAACCACTATAAAAACTGGGACTATGAACTCCATCATGCATAACTCTTAATTGCTGGTCCTGATGTCACTTTCTGAAAGGGCCTTAGCCAGTCACTGATCCTCACCATTTGCTACTAGGTATTTTTAAGCAACTCCCTGCTCAACAATCTGGCTCCCATGGATTTGGATTTTACTTGTTATTGTCTCCATTCATTGTAGTCTGTTTATACATCTCAAGCTAGGCAGCAAGTCATTTAAAAGTTAATCAGTGCAGTGCTCAGCATTTCAATAGCTGTCTCCTTTTATGTGTCTAGACATTAGTTGAGGAAGCCAACTCAAAGAAATGAGCTATAGTTGCTGTCTGAAACCTCATACCTTATCACTTCTAAATTTCAGAAATGGTTCATCAGAAAGCTTGTGTTCCAGACATTAGGTTTATTCTGCGTCAAATGCAAAACCAAAAGAGATTATTTTCTGTGCAGTTCACAACAATGCCAATCTAAGTAGAAGTCTTGAATTTGTAAATTTTCCATCGCCCACAACATGAGATGATTATATATTAATTTATTCCATTTAGGATCAAAATTTTATAAGAAGTCCTATACATAGGGCCTTACTATTAGATGACTTATTAAAATGGAACTCTAAGCATTTGCCTAATCCTAATCAATATGTAGATGTGAGTATTGCGTCTTTGGTTCATTTTCAAATGAGAAAATGTTTCTATGGCAAATAGGGAGCAATAAAGAGTAAATAAGCTGTAGAGTTTTATAGACACATACACATGAAACGTATTCAAAAAAACAGACACATATAACAAACATTGGTCTGTTTGCAATGTCCAATATAAACAACTGAATCCAGTTGACATCTTTGGGACTTACAAAAGCTATGAAGAGAAAGTAGATATAATTGTTTTTTGCTGAAGTAGAAAAAAATATATATTCATGATGTACCTCACCTTCATATTTTGTAAGCATTTATTAGCTATTACTTGTTCCTTCATACGTAAGGGATTCTTTTCTGTAACTCTTGTGTAATTGGTGTGATTGCTGAATAACATGTTAGTTTAAAACTGTTTCCTTGAAACTGAATTCCTGGATTTCATTTTCCAAATAAATATTTTATTAACCAATGTAAGTATAACAGAAAGCCTTAAATTCTCCAAAGAAGTAAAAGCCCCATTTCTTTCATATCTCTCTCCTCCCCTACCCTTTTCTTTCATTCTTTTTTTTTTTTCCCTTAATGAACATAAATTAGAGCTGCAGCAGGGTGGAAAGAATGCAGTCTGGTGTGCAAAAGCTTTCTATTGAAAACAAAACAAAAAGGCCTCCAACACAGAACACAAGAAAACAGTATGCAAAAAATCAGTGAAGACATTAAAAAAAAAATGTTTTTTTTAAATACTAGTTTCGTAGAGGCTTGCAGATTCTTTCTTTCTTTCTTTCTTTCTTTCTTTCTTTCTTTCTTTCTTTCTTTCTTTCTTTCTTTCTTTCTTTCTGTCTCTCTGTCTGTCTCTCTGTCTGCCTCTCTGTCTTTCTTAGTTACCCTTATGTCGGGAAAAATGGCCAGAAACACAATATTCAGTACTTCACTGTCAGTTCCTTAGGAGTATATTAGCAAGTTGATGTTAGTGTTAGTTTTATTGGCATAACCAAAAGAGCAAAACAGCAAAAAACAACAGTTTCAATTTACATGATTTATGTGGATAATAATCCAGGCCACATCTGTTTTTTTGACTACATCAATTCTGAGAAAGAATGCTGCTCCATAGTCTGTGTGATGATATTAAATGGTAGCCTGAACCTTATTTAATTCTCAAGCAGCCAATTTCCCTTTAGTCTATTTCATTACTTACAAGAAATACAGGTAGGTAACTTAGAAAATAGCCATTTTTAATTACTGAGTCACTATCTTCATAAAATATTTATTTGGTTAAACATTTTATCTTTGTTTCATTTTGCAGTTTGTTAGCTATGATTTTTGCATGAAATAGAAAAAAAAAAAAAAAGAGGGAGAGAGAGAGAGAGAGAGAAAGATTGTGATGTTTGCCCGTGCATTCATTTTTCAACTCTGAAGCTCAAAATGTTTGAAAATTTTCCATGGGAACTTTTTTATTTTGCTAAATTCCGATTTCATGGAATAAAAATAGTTCACTAGGAATATATTAACTAGAATGCATTCTTCACTAAAATGCTATCATACTAGTTTGTTACATTGTAATCCAAAACAAAACTGATGACAATTCTTTCAACAGTCTGTTTTTTTGTTGCTGTTGTTTTTTGTTTTGTTTGTCTATTGAAATGTGTTCTTTATAAAATCTGTAATGTTTCACATGTGAGTACAAATTTTGTTGAAAGTAATTACCATCAAGAGAGGAAGAAAAAGTCAAGTAAAACATCCAGCATTTCAGAATGGACATTCTGATTTTTATTTTTATTTTTTTCTGGGGGGGGGAGGCTTTTAAAAGATTGATTTTATTCCACTACTTCATCAAAAAAACTCTTTTATTATTGATTTCAGGCCTCTGTCCAGAATTAATGAAAATATTTTCTTAAAAACCAAAGAAACAAACAAATTTTTCTTCATTACAAACACTCCAGTAATATTTGAAACTGCCATACAATGAGAGTTCAAATTCTATTCATATAGCTCTAAATCCCACATAGCTCTAAATCTAGCTAAAGCTTCAGGTTCAGACTTTAATTTTGTACTTATTTATTATTTTATCTTACTTTGTTTAAATTATTTCTAATTGAATTTTTCTTTCCAGAGTGAGGTTATCTCAATCTACTGTCCTTGGGAAATAAGACCTTCAAACCAAAATCCATGCCAAATAAAATAAAAATGTTGAAATATAAAATTAATTTGCTAGTACCTGCATAACACTTGCTTGTGCAGAATTTAGCTGTGTATTTGGTGGATAAAGTGCAAGACAGGCAAACAAGGACATTTAATCCTGATTCATCTAAAGGCACATGAGAAGGAACATTTCTGGCTGCCTTTCCAATGTACCTCAAGCAAGACCTGGAAGAACCACCTGCAACGATGACATGAGAATGTAAATTGTTCAGCCAATTAAGTAATGTTTTTTTTTCTATTTGAAATTGCCAATTTCATTTAGAGAAACTATTACTTGCTTATAAGGTGGTGATTTTAGCACATAAATTATGTCTACTAGGAAAGTTGGACCTACCATGTCATTTTTCCAAGATATGATACAGCAACTACGTAACATCAAACCTACATGATTCCTGAGTTATAATGAGTAACAGAGTGAGTGGACATACTTTTTGCTACGCTGAGTTGTTTGTCTTGGTGTCAACATAGGCACTGGTACAGAGCGGGCAATAGAACAGGGAGACAAAGAAAAGTCATACTGGGCAGAGTTTGTCAGAATGGTTAGTGATAATAAAAGAACCATATACCACTAACTCACAGATGCTGCATGAAGGCAGCTCTGCACGTGCCATTCAAGCTTGTCACATAAAATGAATAATCTCCCACTTTCGTGTACTTGTTTGCTTAAAAAATAATAAAATTAATTAAAATTAAATACAATGATTTCAGGCTGAATTGTCAGCTCTGGATCTAGGGCAAATGATACAGTTGGTTTAGGAGATTTTCCTGGAAGATTTAGAAAGCTGTATTATTCATGATTCTACTTCCAGTTTGAAATTCCAGTACCATTGAAGCCAACTGCAATTTTTCATTTATTTTGTTAGGGTCAGGTGTCATCCATAACAAAAAGATACTTCTGATAAGTCTCTTTAGTTTTATTTCCCATTTAATTCACTGTGTTTGTATTTTCCAAAAAAATGTAAACTTGAGACTATGAAATCTTACTGAAGCAGCATCTATTAACACCAGATAGAAAGTGGTAAATAAAAAGATACTGGATCTTGCAGATACAATAGCTAGAATAGTAAACCATATACAGCTGTAGAGTTGTAAGAGGATATCCCATGTGTTGGAAATGCTATCATTTCACATCTTATTTATTTATACCCACTTAAACCAAAAAGTAAGTAAATCTTTGTCAAGTTCCAGATGAGCTCAAAGGGCTAAAGGCAAGAATTTAATTTACAACTTTTTCCTAAATCCATTTTATGCCAAATATTTTTACAAGGTGGTGCCTAACTCAATTTGTGAAAATGCCACTTAGCAATCGGAAAACTGAAGCTGCTTTTGGAAAATTGTATTGAATAAATTACATATGGTGCCTAATTTTTTACTGGTATGGAATTCTAGAATATATTATTAATTTAAAATACATTGTAATGAAACAGTTTTATTTTTTTTATCAATTAAAGAAAATTAAAAACAGTGCTTGGTACAGAGAAGATGTTCAGCAAGGATAGCTTTCTCTCCAGTTTTATAACAATACCAGTGGAGACTTCACTAGTATATATATATGAGTGATTTATAAAATGTTTTGAAAGGCAATCTTCAAAATGCAGAAGTAGAGAGAACAAAACTACACAGAAAGCTCCATTTTCAGATCTGCTCAGCCAAGACTGTTCCAAGAG
The DNA here is from genome assembly GCF_040182565.1 of Anser cygnoides. Taxonomy (NCBI): domain Eukaryota; kingdom Metazoa; phylum Chordata; class Aves; order Anseriformes; family Anatidae; genus Anser; species Anser cygnoides. Next base: position 134,869,514 of record NC_089873.1, read on the forward strand.
AAGCAGCTTTCTGGCCACTGTATTGGTCTTTGGACCAGCCTCAAAGGCACCCAGCATTTCATCAAATGTAACTTTAGTTAATTTCAAATTAATTTCAATGCCATCTGGAGAAAAAGCTTATTCCATTCCTTGTATTATTATTTTTTTATTATTATTTTTTAATTATATCCTAAGCTGGTGAAAAAGCTGCTGGGAAATAAATAAATAAAATAAAATAAAAATAGAATTAAAAAAAAAAAAAAAAAAAGCCTGGAAGTTCTACAGGCATTCCAGAGACAAAAAAGACAGCCTAACAACCTTGTCTGGAAAAAAATGACCTTCCACAAAATCTTACAGTTTTGAAAAATTCAGATGTTCTTCCTGTTATTTCATTACATGAAATTTTGTAGGACCTATGGTATTCTCTGACCAAAAAATCACTTTTGTAGAAAATAACTTGGTTTGGAAAGAAATGAGCGACTAGTATTTTACCAAACATGGTATTCTTTTCCACATGCATGTTTTCCCTGAGTTATAGTGCATCCACTAAGTGGGGATGAAAAGCAGTATGAACCAAAACATTTCTGACTTCATTTACACTTGCTCTACAATGTTGAATTTTTTTTTTTATCTGTATTTTTGAACATGCAAAATATATTTGCTTAGTCATATCCCTGTGGTTGAAGGAATACTTTAATAACAGTTTCAAGAAGTCTTTTACGCTGTTAGCTAAAGTACAGAGCATTAACAACAGAAGTTGTATTTTCAACATGCTTCATAGTGTTGAACTCATGGTCCCAAAGACTTGGCATAACTCTGTCATTGGAAAATGATTAGAAACTTCAATGCATTGTTTTATCTGTTTCTAAAACCTCTGTAAAGTTCTTTAAAACTCACAAGCAATGCTGTGATCTGGGCTTGTAGTTTATTTATATTCCTATGTGAAAGCTTTCTTTCACTTATTTCTCATTTCATTTACTTCAAATAAAATTTAATGTAGAAAGAAAGACAAGACGGAAAAAAATAAAACAAAGAAAAATGGCCTCTTCTGTTACAAACGTATATATATATATGATATATATATAATATAGATTTTTAAATATATATATATATATTTAAGAGCTAATTTAAAAATGAAGTATTTTTCCAGGTCAGGTTGGAGTATAAATTACTTTTTAAGTCCTTATGGACTACGAGATGTACATAATGATTTGTTCGTTGTTGTTAATAAATCTAATCAAGGTCTAATCACCAACTTTTGATGAAACATTTTTGATTGGAAAATGATTACTTGGGAAGCCTGAAAGAAGTTGTGGGAAAGAATTAAATGTACCACATTTTTTATTTAAATAAGAGGAATACGACACATACACACACACACACAAAAGTTTATTCAAAGCTGTCAGGACACTTTAAAAATGAAGAATACAGTAGCATGACATCCCATGTATAAAAACACATGTATAAAAACACTTTTAATTTGATAATATAACAGAACTACAATAAAAAAAAATCCAGCATGTAAGAATTTCATCTTTTTGTCCATAGAGATCATATTTATCATGCAATTATTACTCATAATAAACTGTATTTGATTTCTTGAATGCAAAAAAAATTAGAATTAACGATAATTAATATTTATAGTGTAAGTATATGTTTTCTATTTACTTTATGAATGGTTTTGATAAAGCTATAAGGTGCTACTCAAATATTATTGTCTATGTTGCTCTCTAATTCAGTAGTGTGGGCTCAGAATAGTTGGACTTAAGTCTTTGGAAATGCCTGAAAAATAAGGCAGAGGGATTTGAGATGTGTGACTTATTTTAAAGGATATCTAACTTAAAGCAAAAACTGCTGAAGGAAGGCAGGTATTCAGTTCCTGTGTTCAGATAGTATTTAGTTGATAAAACTCCAATTAACCTTAATCCACCTTTTTATTTAAAATGAAAAGATGTTTTTAAGCATTGAGCATGTTTGTTCTGGATGATGGTTAAATATGTTAGTTACTAAGGAATAAAAATTTAATTTTGAAGTGAAGCTGACATTTTTTATTTCTGGAACAAAGGTGTATAACACAGGCAATGCAATGCATTGTATGTGACAATTTGAGAACGGATGTGTATTTTATATGTAAGGACTTAAATACCTGTGAGCTTTAACCACATTTCTTATGTGAAACAAAAGTGTAAAGGCTGTTTTCAGAAGCATGGCTGTTTTATGTCAAAGAAAAAAGCCATGGCTTTGTTCAGGTTTAGACTTGTAATTGTACAACACAGGGAGTTTTCTTACAGGTCATTAATACTGATGCCAGAAAGATGCAATTCAGTGGCTACGGAATTCTTCCTGACAAAACAAACAAACAAACAAACAAACAAACAAACAAAAAAACTCTTTTAACAAAGTTTTTCCATGTATACTCCTTTCAGTCATTGGCCTAGATATCTTACATGAGACAGATTTTTTCTCTCTCCTATCTCTCTATTTAATTTCCATGACAAGAAGTCTCTTCTTATGACAAGATTTTTGGTATCCTGCTCTTGTTCCAGAGAGAGGATTCATCTGAGGATGCCTTCGTAAATTGACAGGTCATAAATGCTAGACTGTTCTTCACATGGATGGAAGTAAGCAATCACCTAACCCTCTGAATTACCCGATCTCTGCTGTGAATATCACTGAGATGTGGAATGTAGGTGACACCAGTCCTGTATATGATTCTTTCTCATACTGAAATGCAATACTATGTGCAGGACTCAAGGTCTCGTGCTCTGAAGTTTCTTCTCTCTTGTCTTTCTTTATCACAGAAAAAAATCCACAGGTTTCAGCTAATTTTGGTATGCGTTTTTTCCCTTGCTCTGATCAAGTGTTGCAATTAAATTGGATTTCAGGTTGCCCTAAGCTTTGATAGCCTTTCTCTTAAACTAAGAACTATAGAAGTAAAGACTGATGAAGAATGTATTTTATACTCAAATCTGAGGAGCACTGTTCACAGCATAATTCACAGACCAAAC
>NC_089873.1:135552500-135567500 GCF_040182565.1 Anser cygnoides
TAGCAAATGTGATGCCCATCTACAAGAAGAGTTGGAGGGTAGACCAGGGGAACTATAGGCCTGTTAGTTTGACGTCAGTGCCAGGGACGCTCATGGAGCAGATTATCTTGAGTGTCATCACGTGGCACTTACAGGGCAACCAGGCGATCAGGCCCAGTCAGCATGGGTTTATGAATGGCAGGTCCTGCCTCACTAACCTGATCTCCTTCTATGACCAAGTTACGCACTTGGTGGATGAGGGAAAGGCTGTGGATGTGGTCTACCTTGACTTCAGTAAGGCTTTTGACACCATTTCCCACAACATTCTCCTCGAGAAACTGGCTGCTCGTGGGTTGGACTGGCATACGCTTCATTGGGTTAGAAACTGGGTGGGTAGCCGGGCCCAAAGAGTTGTGGTGAATGGAGTCAAATCCAGTTGGAGGCCGGTCACTAGTGGAGTCCCCCAAGGCTCAGTACTGGGGCCAGTTCTCTTTAATATCTGTATCGATGATCTGGATGATGGGATCAAGTGCACCCTCAGTAAGTTTGCAGACGACACCAAGTTAGGTGCATGTGTCGATCTGCTCGAGGGTAGGAAGGCTCTGCAGGAGGATCTGGATAGGCTGGAGGGCTGAGGCCAACTGTATGAAGTTCAACAAGGCCAATTGCCAGGTCCTGCACCTGGGACACAACAACCCCAAGCAGCGCTACAGGCTGGGAGATGAGTGGTTGGAAAGCTGCCTGGCAGAGAAGGACCTGAGAGTATTGGTTGATAGTCGGCTGAATATGAGCCAGCAGTGTGCTCAGGTGGCCAAGAAGGCCAACAGCATCCTGGATTGAATTAGAAACAGTGTGGCCAGCAGGTCTAGGGAAGTGATTGTCCCCCTGTACTCGGCTCTTGTGAGGCTGCACCTCGAGTACTATGTTCAGTTTTGGGCCCCTCACTACAAGAAGGACATGGAGGTGCTCAAGAGAGTCCAGAGAAGGGCAATGAAGCTGGTGGGGGGTCTGGAGAAAAAGTCTTACGAGGAGCAGCTGAGGGAGCTGGGATTGTTCATCCTGGAGAAAAGGAGGCTAAGGGGTGACCCTAACGCACTCTACAGGTACCTTAAAGGAGGCTGTAGCGAGGTAGGGGTTGGTCTATTCTCCCAAGTGCCTGGTGACAGGATGAGGGGGAGTGGGTTAAAGTTGTGCCAGGGGAGGTTTAGGTTGGGTATTAGGAAGAACTTCTTTACCGAAAGGGTTGTTAGGCATTGGAATAGGCTGCCCAGGGAAGTGGTTGAGTCACCATCCCTGGAGGTCTTTAAGAGACGTTTAGATGTAGAGCTTAGTGATATGGTTTAGAGGAGGACTTGTTAGTGTTAGGTCAGAGGTTGCACTCGGTGATCTTGGAGGTCTCTTCCAACCTAGATGATTCTGTGATTCTGTGAAAATGCTCCAGGTGTGGCCTCACCTGGGCTGAGTAGAGGGGGAGGATCACCTCCCTTAACCTGCTGGCAACACTCTTCCAAATGCACCCCAAGATACCATTGGTCTTCTGGGCCACAAGGGCACATTGCTGATTCGTGGTCAGGCTGCTGCCCACCAGGACTCCCAGGTTCCTCTCCGCAGAGCTGCTCTCCAGCAGGTTAGTCCCCAGCCTGTACTGGTGCTTGGGGTTATTCCTCCTGAGGTGCAGGACCCTGCATTTGCCCTTGTTGAACTTCACGAGATTCCTCTCGGCCCAACCCTCCAGCCTGTTGAGGTCCCTCTGAATGGCAGCACAGCCCTCTGGGGTATCATCCACTCCTCCCAACTTTATATCGCCAGCCAATTTGCTGAGGGTGCACTCCTTTCCACCGTCCAGGTCACTGATGAATAAGTTGAACAACACTGAACACAGTACTGATGCCTGTAGATTACTGCTAGCTACAGGCGTCCAACTAGACTCCGCATCACTAAGCACAACCCTCTGAGCTCTGCCATCCATCCAACTGTCAATCCACCTCACCGTCCACTCATCTAGGCCGCACTTCCTCACCTTGTCTATGTGGTTGTTATGGGAGACAGTGTCAAATGCCTTGCTGAAGTCAAGGTAGACCACACCCACCACTCTCCCCTCGTCTACCCAGCCAGTCATCCCATCATAGAAGGATATCAGATTGGTTAAACATGACTTCCCCTTGGTGAATCCATGCTGACTCTTTCTGATCCCCTTCTTATCCTCCACATGCTTGGAGATGACCTCCACGATGAGCTGTTCCATCACCTTTCCAGGGATGGAGGTGAGGTTGACTGGCCTGTAGTTGCCTGGGTCCTCCTTCTTGCCCTTTTTGAAGACTGGCGTGACATTGCCTTTCTTCCAGTCCTCAGGCACCTCTCCTACTCTCCATGACCTTTCAAAGATGATGGAGAGTGGCCTAGCGATAACATTGGCCAGATCTCTCAGCACCTGTTGGTGCATTCCATCAGGGCCCATGGATTTGTGGATGCCAAGTTTGCTTAGATGATCACTGACCTGATCCTCTTCGACCAAGGGAAAGTCCTCCTTTCTCTGGACTTCCTCAGTTGTCTTCAGGGTCTGAGACTCCTTGCAATTCAGTCTGGGAGTCTATATCGCAAGCTGTTTTTCATTAGACATCTATACAACTGACTTTTTGAATTTTCACAGAATCATAGAATTAATTGTTTTAGGCTGGAAGGTACCCTTAAGGATAATCTCATTCCAACCTCCCTGCCATGGGCAGGAACATCTTCCACTAGACCAGGTTGCTGTATTTTGTTGGCTTTGATTGATAGGCTCCTTTGAAAACTGATTTATAAATTTGCATATGACACAGGACCTAACACCTGCCTGAGTAATAATCTTCTCAGGCTATGTCCAAACTATAGCACAATCTTATGTCAAAATGTCTCACTTGGTGGTAAAGTATTGCCTAGATATAGCTTTGTTTTTACAAGCTCTAATTTCTCAATCTCTACTTCTTCTGAAATTAGGTGACTCTCAGGGTAAATAATATATATATATATGATAATAATATTAATAAGTAGTAGAATGGTTTGGGTTGGAAGGGACTTGAAAGATCATCTAATTCCAAACCTCTTGCCGTAGGCAGGGACACCTCACATTAGACCAAGTTGATCAAAACCTTATCTGAGCTTAACTCAGATCTCTAGGTAGGTTCTCATGACAGCAGAGCATAGGGGAAAATTCACATCTCTTATGCTCCTGGCCAAGCTTCTTTGATGCAGCTTTTGATACAGCTGGCTTTCTGGGCTGCAAGTGCACATTGTTGACTCATGTTGAGCTTCTCATTAGCCAGTACCCCCAAGTCCTTCTCCTCAGAGCTACTTTCAATCCGTTCTCCGCGCAATGAATATACATGATCTTAGAACCATAATGGATCTAATACTATCTGACACCAATCTAACACATATATTTTCCTTCTTTCTGATACACTATTAAGAAATATAAATGCATCCAATGTAGAGTGTTACGTAAGAAGATAACAGATTTTCTTAGACAAAGAAATACCAGAATAAAAACAACAAAAATCTGAATGAAGATCTAGTAGCCAAGAGGAGTAGTGTTATGGTTTAACCCAGCTGACAGCTAAACACCACACAGCCGTTCACTTACCCTCCCCCCTCCCTCTCTGGAATGGGGGAGAGAAATGGGAAAGCTGAGATAAAGACAGTTTATTAAGACAGGAAAATAATAATAACAATAATGATAATAATAATAATGATAATAATGATAATAGTACTACTACTAATAAAGTGTACGAAACAAGTGATGCACAATGTAATTGCTCACTACCCATTGATCAATGCCTAGTCTATCCCCAGGCAGCCGGCCCCTCCACCCCGGCCAGCCACCCCTATATATTGTTTAGCATGATGTCTGATGGTGTGGAATACCCCTTTGGCCAGTTTGGGTCAGCTGTCCTGGGTCTGTCCCCTCCCAGCTCCTGCTGCACCCCTAGCCTGCTCGCTGGCAGGACAGAGCGAGAAGATGAAAAGTCCTTGGCTTAGTGTAAGCACTGCTCTGCAACAATTAAAACATCAGCATGTTATCAACGCTCTTCTCATCCTAATCCAAAACGTAGCACCCTACCAGCTACTAGGAGGAAAATTAACTCTGTCCTAACTGAAACCAGGACAAGTAGTAGTATTGATTATGCAGACAGGGAGAAGAAAGGATAGTCAATACATTTGTGGCCAACCTTAGTAGTTTATTTTCCAGTATGAAAAGATGAGGAAGACTTCTAGGAGGAACTAGAATCCTTAATACATTATCAGCATTAGAACTTAGTGGGTATAATGAAGACTAATGGAGAGATTTATCTCGTTCTATTTTAGGGATAAATTAATTTCTCACTTCTCTCCATCTAGTGCCTTTGGAGGCACCTGCCATATGTGAGATAGCATTATGGGGCTAGTAGACATGACATAGGACCTACCCTGCCCTTCTGTGGCAGCAGCTAAAGGTCAGCAGGCAAGGGCACCAGTAATAAGATAGATTACTCATGTTTCTGCAACTGAATTGTTCATTGGATGTCAATTATTGGTGCTCATACACTTATGCATTTATAATGTAGATATCAACACATAATCAAGTATGATATGAACTCATATGAACATCATAGATGCTTGCAGACATCCTAACGATATTAAAGGCCTAGTCAGTGTAACAATATATTAATTCTATTCCCTACAAATATGCACCTTTTGCAATTTGCAGTACCTCAGATGTTCTTTCCAGTGACAGCAGAAATAACAAGACCTAAGGGAGGTGGTTGCACTTCAGCTAACCAAAGACCTGGTCGGCTACAGGAAGATGTCTTAAAGAGAAGCATAAGGTTTTTGATTCGGTCATGTTCATTGGGGTCTGAAGATCTATTCAACTGAACAAATCTATCTTAGGAATTTCTGGGAGTATTTCAGGGTATGTGGACATAACTACACTTTGTGCTGTGACTAAAAATAAGGTTTTTATAGGCTCAATTCAAATAATTGGGGAGAAACTTTGAAAATTTGAAAGCTGAAGTAAGTTGGATGAGAATAATTTTGAAATAGAGGAATTCCTAATCCTTGTAGAGCAAAGAAAGAAAAAGTAAAATCATAGAAATCATAAAATGGTTTGGGTTAGAAGGGACCTTTAAGATCTTCTAGTTCCAAACCCCCTGCCATGGGCAGGGGTACATTCTGTTAGAGCAGGTTGCCCCAAAGAAGCAATATAACAATGGACAAAATGCTTCTGTAGACTCAGAAAAGCTGTGGGAAGTAAGGTCCCATAGGAAGGAAGTTTAAGGAATAAAATGTTCTAAAGAACAGTTGATTCTGTAACAAAGCTATATTAAGGAAACAAAGAGGAAGAATTGCTGTGAAGAAGAATGACTGGAAGTGTAATGAGATCAAATGGAGTAAGGTGTAGACAATAGCATGACCTTAAACTCAAAAAGTTCACAGAAAGTGGATAGTAGGCTAAATTACTAAAGTTATGCCTAAAGAAATAGAATTGTTTAATGAAGTAATAAAACGCTAAAAATTACTAGTTGAACAAATAGCAGCAAGATCAGAAAAATTTAAGCACAAACTGAGGTACCTCAAACAAGAACATTACAAGGGAAAAAAAAGAATATTCTGTTAATGTGTTAGAAGAAGAATACTAACAAAATAGGTAGTTCATTATATCATAAAAAGGCAAAGCTGTTGTTTATTGTGTGGAAAGTATGAAATGTAGAATGAGTTCACACTTGTCTTGAGACTACTTTTGATTGTGATCACATAGCTAAAACAATGGGGGATCTGAACTATATGTACAAAAATGTGTTAAGAGAATGCTTGGGTAAATTTAAAGTTCACAGATCAGAACCTGATTAATTCACTATAATACCCTACAGAAGTAAATAAGATAATTACAATTATCAATGAGAATTCAAAGAGAAAAAAGAGAAAGAGAGGGTTAAAAACAGTGCCAATTTTAGAAAAGAAATCAAGGACGGCTAATAAGAACCATAGTAACACTGAGCAAATAATGTCAAACTTAATTTCCTTTCACAAAAATACAATGGGATTTGGGGGCAACTAAGAAGAAACATGTAGGTTCTATTTTGAGAATATCAGAATTCTGACAGTGTTTCCAGTGCATGATGTAAGATACAGAATTTACAGAAGCACTTTAGATGAAACTGTTCTAAAGAGGTATAAAACTGGGTAAATACTCAGAGTAGTTATCTCTGAGATGTTGCAGAGATCTTTCTAATAGAAAGGATAAGAGGTTATAATAATTTCCAACATTGTCAATACCATCCTGATGTGAAGAAACAAGTATTCTGCTGGCATATACACATATAAATAAAAATGTCATTTTAAAATACACACTATTTCAAGACTGTGTAAAATTCTTTGAGAAAACTGAAGGCCAGCAATTTAAAAATGTCTGCAGAAAAACAGGAGGAATTATCAATGGAAGCTTAGCAAATAAAAAATCAAAGTAAGACCTAAAAGCTTTTAAATACATGAAAAAGCTGTAAAAATAAGATGAAATAATTATCTTCAATGTTCAAAGAAGATAGAAGTTACTGGTAAACTCAGTCACTCCAAGAGATATTTAGTTGACATTTAAGTGAAACTTCCTAATCAAAATTATAGTTAATGAACAGATTAGATTGATCAGGGATGTTGCAGAGTCTCCTGCAGGAGACATATGCCTGCATAATAAAAAAGAATGGATAAATATCTCTCAGGAATAGTTCAGATACAGTTGATAGCAAATTTACAAACAATGATTCATCCCAGATATCAGAATTTTTCATGTATTGTTCTCCATTCTTTGTTTTTGCAAAGCAGATATTCTTATGTGTCTCATCTCACCTCCAGTTATTGGGTGAAACAAGATTTACTGAAGCAAAATTACAGAGATGAATTGCATGTTGGTAAACTTCTCTGACACATCAAGATGAAAACTCCTACATAAGGGCATAATATTGTATTTTATTACTAACTCCATGTATCACAGATATTTGTGGATGAAAGCAAACTGTAAACAAGATCATCAGACTGATAATCTTTACAGACTTTTCTCCACTCTGTCAACAGTATTTAGAATTTGCTCAGTGTGTGCATTTGTTACTCCTGAGTTTTAAGAAAAGTTCAAAATAATCTTGCTGCTGCTCCACAGTAGGTGTTTGTTGTACTGTAATATTTCTTAAGTATTATTGAAGAAAAAGACAAAGGTTTGTCTATTTGAGTGTCAGATTTTCTAGAGAAGATAAGAAGCTTCCAAAAATGGATTAAAACAAAACAGAAAATCAAAGATAATTTCAGTGAGAATAAATGTGTAGTCAGTTGTTTTTTTTTTTTTTTTTTATAACTTCTGAGATGTTCTACACTGAGAAAATAGTATTCATTCACCAGAAGCTTGTTGGTTAATATAGAATTGTGGATAATATTGAAAAAATCTTACTGATGGATATTCTAATGGAAGATATTTTCCTATATATTCTTTCTACAAAATTCTATAGAAAGACTGAATTTCAATTATTTAATTAGAAGTGGTACTCATTTGAAATGCTTTTTTTTTTTTTTTTTTTTTTTCAGATTGGCCATTCAATAGTACAAATCAAATATAAACAGTAGCAGATGGAGGTAGAAGCTATGACCTCTAAGAAGAAAGCAATGCAGTAAAGGAATAATGGAAATAAGATGTTTTTCATGCAATGTCTTCATAGCTACAAACCAAAATATACAGATGTTATGATTCTTTAGTAACAGCTCTGCAGATGACACGTTTTATCAGAAGAAATATTCTGCTAGTTGAATTTTGAAGCAATAGTAAACAGTACAAAATTAGTCACCTACTCAGACCTCTCATAATTTTATCCTCTCTACATTTGATTCCATGAAAGTTACCATCCCACCAAAAGCTGCATTATATATGGCAATAAAATATTTGGATTTATAATGAGATGCCTTAAGCTCTTTCTTTTTCCTAAAGTATGAGAATGAAAAATGTTTTTTTTTCTTTTTTTTTTTTCTTTTTTCCCATTTCTTTTAAGTGACAGAAAAAGTGACAGTGCATAACTGTGTGCCAATTTCGGATAACAATTAATCTTTCCAGTGTATCCCTTTACAGACTTACTATCAATATGTTAATAATAACTGGAGTTCTGGCAGTGCATTATACAATTTTTAGGAAGAATCACAGTTTCCTGTAGCTCTTTTTAAAAACCTGTGAAGAAAATAAAAGATCATTCTTATTCAAGAATTACGTGATAACTCATGTCTCCAGACTTATTTGTTTAAATCTCTTGGTGGTCATTTTTTTAAAGTTGTTGGAAACCATAAAATAATTGCTGAAATGGTCAGGGTGATAAACTGAATATAGTTTCTGGTATACAGTCTGATATTTTGTCATGGCTTGTTTATGGGAGGGTATACTGTTAATCTCGGGGTAAATGTTTAGTGATTCTGACATAAAAATACTTTTTTTTTTTTTCTGATGAAAAAATAAAAATAAATAAAAACCCTTGAGTTTTCACCCTAGCAGATGTTTCCCTACCCCTACCCCTCACACCCAACTGGTTCATTTTCTACCAAGCGTTTCCATTCTTGCCAGAATCCTTTGTGACTGTTTGTGATTTTTGCTTTGCCACATAAACTGGTTTCCAGACAGTTCCACACAAGCCATTTAATTGAATGATGACTTCCTTTGTGAATCTTCAAACACTAGTTTCAAAGATAAGAAAACAGTTTTGGCAGATTTTTGTGTTCAATAAATTTTATTTTTTTATGTTTTATAGCAATGTCTGTGTTTTTTATATATAGTTGGTATAAACCTGTTTCATGATTATCTGCTTTGCTGTTATGTACTCATCTAGAAAAGCCATTTATTGCCTTATAAACTTATTTGTAATAAAGAGTTTTCAGAATCTGGGGTAACTAAGTGTAGCCTAAAGGCCAAGAGAAGTACATAGGTTTTGGGTCATATTACATAAACTCTCTCTGTACTATTTACAGGCTTATAAAACCACATTTCTCTTAGAGAGAGCTCTTGCACAGAGAAATGGGTGTTGAAATATATAGTCTCTGGCATAGCATATTTTATTTAGAAATTTTATAAAACATGGTATTCTGTCTCATGAAACAATGATGAAGTCATCTTTCAATAATTACTAAAATAGTTGCTTCTTTACTATATTGACACTGCCAAAATCTTACCTTCCAATTATATCAATATTCCATATCTATATTTAGATTTTTGCTTGGGGATTTTATGCAGATGTCTTGTAATTAAGCTTTTGTTAGCATGCAGAATTCCCAGTCTCTAAATATTTCACAGTTGTCCTAGGATGTTTCTTCAGCCTTAAAGTGTGTATTATCTAACACACAAACTGAATGTCAGGGAGTCAAAACTGCACAACTAGTATAAATAAATTAAGTTTTGCAATTTATTTTCTACATATCCTACTCTAAATGCTCTTAAAACTGGAAAAAAATATATTGTTTCAAATTATAAAATTTTGGCTTTACAGCACTGTGAACTTGTAAGTAATGTACTTCTAAATAAAAGAACATAATAAAATCATTTTTACTTCTTTAATAGATTAAGATTTTGTGTTGATATTACAAACCTCTGAAGTTTGCAAATGGTGCTCTTAATAGAGCTAATTTGCATAACAGTACTGTACAATTTGTTTTGTTTTAAAATATGAATTGCTGAGACTTTTATTGTATTTTATATGTGAAGCACTTGACACTACTGTCAAATTCTTTGCTCATTATTGTCATAAGCTGTATTCTTTTTTTTTTTTGTCTGTTTATTGTGTTTTTAGGACAGCTGTTAATGCAATCGGTGACTTTGCAAATAATTTTTTAAAATCTATCAGGTTGGTCTTAAGCTCTTGCATTCTGTCTTGATAAGTACTTTAAATAATGTAACATCTCTGTTTGCAATCATAATACTAGTTGCAGTATAAGGTCAACTTGAATTTGAAGAATTTAATGCATGTTAAAATATAAAACAGTTATTTACTTAGAGTTGTTTACAGAAACCTTTGAACATAGTATTTAATTGCTTTGAAAAGTGTTCTGAGGTTAGAGTTTTTTTTTTTTTATTTTATTTTTTTTTTAGTTTTGGAAAGATGGGTTTGAGTTAACTTTCAGAAGTAAAAAGAATTGCTAATACCTGTAAAACAAAGAAAATATTTATTTGGTTCACCATGTGTGTCTGTGATATTCACCTATAACAAAAGAGGCAAAATCATCCTTCTCTGAAGTCAGCCATGGGAAAAACAGGGATATATGTTTTCATTTGGATAAAAAATAGTTTTGAGTGAGAGTCTCATGACTGTGCATACTTTCAACAGCATCTTATTCTTCTCAAAACAAAAGCTTTGACTAGAATTACTGGAACTATTGAGACCTTAAAGAATATTATCCAGGGTATTTGTATTTATTTATTTAATTATTATGTCTGAGATCTAATATAGTGACGTCACAAGTTCTTCCCTGGCACACACATTACAGTGTCTAAAAGGCACAACAGAGATTACATATATATGTGTGTATAAAGTATAGATAAAACAGTTTGACAGTTTGTAAGGAGAAAATTTTTGAGAGCATTCTCAGAAAAAATGGGTTTGAGGGACATATCAGAGTTAGATGATCATTCTACTGAAAGAGGTAGTGTGAAATCAGACTGGGAAGAAAGACTAAAGAGACATGAAAGGGAGATGAGAAGGCAGACAATATGAAGGTGAAGGTTAATTTTTATAAAAAGGAAAAATATGTCATTTAGAGGTTCTGTACGCTCAAACTGAAACAGATCTTATATATAACATGTAAGATATAAAAGTTATGAAACTAGGATTGTGGTCAAAGAAAGAAGTTTGAAAAAAATTGAATTTATATAAGTTTAAGGAATTGGAAGTGAAAAAAAGAATGGTAGTTCATCATAATATCCACACCTTATTGAAATGTGTTGTTCTGTATCTGAATTTGTGTATTTATGGGATTAAAACTTGATATATTAACTTGTAGCCAAGAGTTTATGGGCATTAAAAATTCCATGAATGTAAGTCCCCAGAATTCCTAGAATGCATAACTAATTATATTTTGGTGGCTTGAATTTCCATTGAAAAAATGTGTATAAGAGACATGCCAGTTTATAAGTCAAAGTCATGGCTCTTTCTGTTTGAATAAATACCTGTCTTATAACTGCTAGCTGTCACTTCTTTCACCTACATTATCTATTATATATATCAATTTTCACGTTCTGTAGTTTTATACTTTTGACCTTTCTCTAATAGTCTTCTCAGGTTTAAGTTCTGACTCTTGTCATCATCAACATGTTCTGCAATATCTTCAGCTTCTATCCTTTAAGATTCATGTTTTCTATTATCATTCTAACTGGTACTAATATGATGCATAGATATTAGACCTACAACACAGCTTTGGCAAGTATATAATATAGAGCTTGCATGGTCCTAGCCTGATCAGTCCTGGGCAGATCATCATGAAGCCATGATAAATCTACATACTTCAGTAAATGGAGACCACAGACACACCACGGACATGATCATAACTGCATACTTTCCTGTCTCACTTTGAGAGGAATTCAGGTCAATATAAAGATACGTAAATTCAGGTTTCACATGTAAATGTGGTACCTATGCTCCTATAAAAATCAATGAAGATCCAGGGAAAGATTCAGTCTTTTTAAGTGTTGTAGGTGTCCCTTCTGGCTAACAGTTGCTTCTCTAAAGGGTGCAGGGCATCTGTAAGTCTTGTATCACATCTGCCAGCCAGATATCTTATATTCTTGTATAGGTGTCTTAGACTCCCTAGAGCCTTTCAAATGATGATATTTAGGCAACCAAATCCCATTCTTAACCAGCAAAGTCAATGGAGATGAGAAAGTAATTCACCTTAGTCTGAAATATCTTTGGTTCACTGTTGGTGTCCATAAAGCTACACCCTACAGTATCCAGGACAAGATTGTCAGATATGACACAAAACTGGTGGGAGATGTTATTTTGTGTCAGCAGGTGGAGAGTTGGCAGGATACCTTAGGCACCTCAGATTTTTATGTTTGGACATTAACTCACTGTGCATGGGAACTGAATTGTGTCTCTAGAGACTGAATTGTGCTCTAAACTCAGTGAAGTGTATTGCTTAGATATCCTTTGGCTTTGGTAGACACTAAGCATGCTTACATGTAAGCACCCCAACTTAGGCGTGTTTATCTTCCACTGAATATTTACCCTTTCTTCTGGTAACTCCATTTAGTACAGCAACAGAACATAGAACCTCTCAGCCTACAACTTAGCAAACATTTTTTTTATGCCCTTAAAAGCAGATGTTTAAGAGAAGCTACAAAAGGGGCTTATATAGGATAAATAAATAAATAAATAAATAAATAAATTCTATTTTCCCATTCTTAACTCCACTTATATTCCTTGACCTTTCAATGCAGAAGTGAAGAGTCAATGTCTTTACAGTTTTGTACTGTTTTGAAAGTACATGATGTGTGGTGAGAAAATCTCTAAACTTTCAGGACTCTCCCATGAACAGAGGAACAATTGTCCTATCCAGTCCTTTTAGAGAGATTAGCTCTCATTTTTTTATGATGTGTTATAAAGGTTCAGTGATGTCTTGTTGTTTTCGTTTAATACTAGGTCCTCAATGACAAGAATGGCGGCTTCATAATCTCCCCAGTGAGAAGAACAGGAGCTTACTGAAAAAAAATAAATTCTAGAAGGCAGAAGAGAATATGTTCAATCTTTGGAGGTACCAAAAATTCTAATTTATATACAAACGCATATTCATTTATATATCCTCCTTGTTTTTCTCCCTACCCACCTTTTCTCTTTGCAGGACTGCAAGGTAGAATTACATTAAATTAGTTTCTGTATACTTATTCTGACCTAATCAAACAGAGCCCATGTCTCCAGGCTCAAACAGAGAATCTTTGTTGGCTTTGCTGGAGCTTTGACTTCCTTGTTGGTCAGGCTCATGTCTGTGGAAGTATAAGGTACTGCTGAACAGTACATCTGAGCTGCACAGAGCTTCACCGCTGGTGAACCTGCTGCACCATCAGAAGGGGGAAATGTATTTGTATGCACCTGGCTGGACTGGTAGGAGAATAGGATGAGGTGCCTCGCAATTTTTTAAAAAAGACTGTTGAGTTAACAAGAATAAGACCCTTCTTCCTTCTCAGAAACACAACTAATTGACTGCTAGAACTGCCTCTGTTGCTGGTATTGATCAGTGACGGTTAGAGACATTCTTTACAATCACTTATCCTGTGAGGCCTAATTAACAAAGGCTGGCCTGCTGAATTAGATAAAACTCAATGCCCACTGAAATTAGTGTGAAGCTGTCTAAGTGTCCTTCAACTATTAAGGGAAAATCAAGTTTAAGTAGAAGAAATGAGGGAAGTCCTGTTAAGGAATAAAACTATTGTGACTGGAAAAATAGATTAAGCCAACACTGGGAAGGACACAAAGAGACTTAAAAAAAGGTGCTTTTTCGTTTTCTTCGGATTTTTTTTTTTTTATAATACATATACAGTTTACTACCAAAAGAATCATTTCAGCCAACAAAGCCAACATGGTTTCCCTAAGGGTAGTTTGTGCCTGACAAATCTATGGCCATCTATGATGGGGTTACAGCACTGGTGGATAGGGGAAGAGCAAATGTGTCCTGTGTCATACCCAGATTTATAAATGAGCTCTCAAAGGAGCCTAACCAGACCAGCCAATCGAAGCCAACAAAACCTTCAGCTAGATACTTAAGAAACTCTCTTAACAACAATGAAACTGTGCTTACATAGCATTACAATACAGGATATCAAAATTATTGATGCAGAAGGAACAACTGCAAAATTCAGTGGAGTTTGTTAGAGTTATATAGAAATGTTCTACCTGAGTTTTTTATTATCTTTAATGAGGTAACTCACTAATTCTGTGAGCTATTCAGCACTCTGTGTTTTCTTAGATAACCTGCTTACTGTTTATCTCACCTCTTTTTACATCATAACCTCCTCATATGTGGATTGTATATTTTCTCAGATAACCTGTTTTTCTGTGAATGAGATCAGGGTATTTTTTTTCTTAGATTCAAATCTATTATTTATTTATTTATTTATTTATTTATTTAATGGGTTCTTTCATGTGTTTTTCTTCAAGTGCAGTTTAAGATAATTTCAGTACATATTTGGCCAAATATATGTTCTTCTTTATTCCCAGGTTTCTCAGTGTCCCTGGAATATGATGTCACACAACTTTAAGCATCTAAAATACTCTTCTAACTACTTATTAATATTTAGCATTTCTCTATTTATGGTACTTTTAAAGATAGCTATTACAAATTTTCACTCAAATTTACTACATTTTCATCAGGCTACAACACCTGGTCAGATCTGGAATTCCTGAGATTGCTAAACTGCTCTTCCCTTGGGTGATAAGACTCCTTAGATGTAGAACATAGCTCTGGAAAAGTATCTTCCAGAGCCATATGTCCTGAATTTCATCTGGTTGTTTATCCTGTTTTCGGATAAACAAAACCACAGGTGTATCGTATAAAAAGGAAGGGAAACACACATTTATATTTGTGTGCAAATCAGTAAGATTGTTTATAGAAATAACACTTAGGTTACTGTAAATACTCAATTCTGAAATAGAGAGACCTATAAGATAAGCTTGAAGGAAATTGTGCTACAGGAATGCTCTGGCTTTGGAGCAGACTTTGAATATCCAGTAAGAGTAGCTAAAGTTTTTATTGTACCCAACTCCAGGGAAGACTACTTGGCAGAATGCCAAACCTCTTGCTTTCAGAAGTCAGCATTTTTTAGATATACACTGGGTAGACCCAAAGTCTGTCAGCTCCAGTCTAGACTCTCCTTTTCCCTTCTTTGAGTTTGGTGACAGTTAATCAAATCTGAAATGTTTCAAATGATGCTTCATCTGCCAATTTACTGTAATTGCTTGCTCTCAGCAAAAAACTTTGAGAGAGAAAGAATGTCTCCTCATTTTC